>NW_006239271.1:18946-89759 GCF_000226075.1 Solanum tuberosum | reverse complement strand
TTTACATGTCATCATAATTAGGAGGTGATCACTACACTTAACATCCATTCAATTAGATCGAACGTGTATAATAATACTATCTCGCATTTCATACTTGAATGGATTATATGTTAGCTCTTCACCTCTACATCATGACATGAGATATTAAGTTCATGATTAGACGACGGACTGATAGAATTTGTACATTACTCTAGAAATATAAGTATAATTATCTCCTAATTCATATCAACGTAGTTTCATACTCTAAATATGGATTATAGATATTTTTTTATTTATTCCACGAATTCTAACTTTTTATTTATAAAAGTATACAAAATTGTTACACTTTTTGAACAATTAATTGTAGGTGTAAAATGAAATTTTAGTATTATGCACAATAGCAAAATCATGAGTATTAATAGGAATATTTTAAACAAACCGATCTCCGGATGTCGCTTTTATTAAAAGTAATTAGATTTAATAAAAAATACCGACGTCATGAGGTCGGTATCACATTAAACTTTAAGATAAATAAAAGTAATCATGTTAATTAAATAATATTGACATCAGCCGGTCGGTATTTTATATTAAATTATTTTTTAACTTGTATAAAACCGTCATTCGGAAGACGATTTATTTAAAGTTAATTGAAAATATTAATTTATTACATAACACAAAATCATCCTCCGGAAGACGATTTAAATAAAATTAAATCAAAATATAAAATAATACTGACATCAAGAGGTCGATTTTTATTGTAATTCATTTTCTGGGAAAAATTCCGACCTCTTGAGGTCGGAATTTGGGTTTCCCGCAAACCGCAAACCGACCTCCGGATGTCGCTTTTAAAAGTAATTAGATGAAATAAAAATACCGACCTCCGGATGTCGCTTTAATTAATAGTAATTAGATGAAATAAAAATACCGACCTCATGAGGTCGGTATTTTAATTACATACTATTTAATTTTACCGACATTCGGAGGTCGGTATTATAAAATATTTAATTGAGAAAAAAATCTGACCTCCATGAATTAAATAAAACCGACCTCTTGATGTCGGTATTGTTTTTTCAATTAAATATAAAAAATACCGACCTCATGAGGACGTTAAAAAGTCCCATAAAAATTAAATTAAAGTTAGTAGGTTTGATAAATTTGGATCATAACTTCCGTCTCAAAAGAAAAGTGAAAACTTAATGGGGACGTTAACAACAAGAACATGAAGTGCATAAGGTAATTACCACACCCCAAGTATTTGTATTATATATTTGGATATGAGTCATATTAATACTATTATAATATAATGGGGGTTGTGAAAGAAAATTAAAAGAAATTGAATCAAGAAAAAAAAAAACTACCAGTAACGTTTTTGGACTAGGGAAACGATGATTGTGGCTATGTTTGGATAATCTTTGGATAATGAGGGTAATCATTGCACAATGGATATTTTGTGGGTTACATATATTAGGAGTATGTGATGGATGACTAATTATCTGGAAATTCATTTTTCTCGTGTTTCTGTATTGGAATTTAACTTGTGATAATATAGGTATAAATAATTAAATTAAATAAAAGGTGTATTGTATTATATGAACACTATTAGAATTATGTTATTTGGAGGAATTAAGACTTAATCCTAGGCTTGAAATTTAGGAAGTATGAGACTTGACATATTAATTGTATCAAAATTAGGAGCTTGATTAGAGAAATAAGTGAGTGTTTGGGTCTAGAATAGACATATAGTAATATGGGTTGTCTACGGATTTGTTTACTTACAAATATTGCATAATTGATAGATTAGGAACGTTCTGAAGCTTTACGAAAGGAAAATGTGAAATCTTGAGGATTCGTGACACGCGTTCGACACTCAAGTTATGTTAAAACTTCCTAGACTTCATTGAGGGACGTTTTCTAATTAAAGATTAAAATGGAATAGACAATGGGTAAGGGCGAAAGATGGGGGTCTCGTACCAATGATATAACGGCATTGTTACAAGTACCAGTGTTATTAAAGGAAAAAATTATTACTATAATATGATAGATTGTTATTCGAGAATGCCAAAGCATATGTGCATTAGCTGATGTATTTAGTGACTTGATTTCTTTTGTGTGGTTGAGTTTCTTTATTGAACTCGTATATTTGTGATAATTGAGGTGATTATATGTCATAGAAACATTTGATTTATTGAGATGCTTCGTCATCCCATTTTATTGATATCATATTATGCACATGCATTGACATGCGATTGAGTATGAGTAAAAGTCTAACATGTGGAGATCGTCTGTGTTAAGATTGAGTTATGATTATAATTTGGGCACGTGGAGATAGTCCGTGTGAGGGATTGTTTATGATTATAAGTTGGGCACGTGGAGATCTTCTGTGCCGGGGATTGTTTGATTTTATGATAGTGCATTGAGATCGTCCGCATAGACACGTGGAGATTGTCCGTGTCGGTAAATGGACCTCGATGTATTTCTGAGGAGTATCATGTATATACGATTGAGAGAGTACTTGGCATCTGAGGCATATCATTTCATGGTGTCACATTGCATTGCATCCCATTACATCCTTCATTCTTGTTGATTGTGTGCTTTATTGGTGGTTGGACATGACGTGAAATTTCATTATCCTTATTTGATGAAACTTGACTGATACGTATTATGTAGACTGGTAAAATTAAAGGATGATTTTCTTATATACTCTTGGCACTACTTCTTCGTTGTTGGTCTATGAGATATAATAGGTACACGTGGTTTCGTACTCATACTACACTTGTTGCACTCTTTTGTGGTGTAGATTGGATTTCAAATTTGAGCACATTTCTTGGATTTTTTAGTCTGAGTTTGGGTTATCTTGGAGTTGTGGTAGAATGCTTAGATATTCTGCGGCCCACACGTTCATCTATCTCTATTTATTAGGTTGTTTTGATATTATAATAGGATATTTCTTATGTCTAGACTTTTCATATTAGTTGGACTTGTATCATATTTTAGAAGTTCTTGCACTTATGACACCAAAATCTTGGGTAGTATTTAGCTTTCCGCACTTCATACTAATGAAAGACTTAGCATTTGAGGTATTCGAATTGTAATTTACCTTTTCACCTTAATTATTTAGTTAAATTGGTATTAACTAGTGGGTTGGCTTACCTATCGCGGTTGGGAACACAGGTGCCACCATGACATGTGAATTTTGGATCGTGACAGCATTGGGATTACAAGGTAATGATGTTACATCTATATTTTGGATTGTTAATCCAGGTGCTTCCAATCATATGACCAACTCAACAGGCATACTAAAAAATGTTCGTGAGTATCAAGGTCCATCACAAATACAAATTTCAAATGATAGTAATTTACCTATTACCAAGATTGGAGATATTACTCAAACCTTCAAAAATGTTTTTGTGACATCCTTGCTGTCGAGTTAAGAAAAAACCTAAGAAGAAAGAAGCATCTCATTGTGTTGGATGCTATGTGGGATTGTATGGCATGGAATGGCTTAAGGCTTTCTTTTCCAAATGATAGAAATGGAAGCAAGATAGTCGTAACAACTCAACTTGAGAAAGTGGCTAAGTATGTCATGCTCCATATTGATCCTTATTTCCTTCCATTCCTCACACCTGATGAGAGTCTTAAATTGTTGGAGAGAAAAATGTTTCAACAGGAAGGTTTCCCACCTGAACTACAAGATGTGAGTCTAGAAATAGCAAAAATATGCAAAGCGCTGCCTCTGGTGATTGTCTTGGTAGCTGAAATAATCAAAAGGAATAAAATGGAAGCCTCTTGGTGGTGTGAGGTTAAAAATTCTCTGATTTCCTATCTTGGTGAGTCCGAAGGATGTAGTCTTTCAACTATGAAGTTAAGTTACAATAACTTACCCGACTATTTAAAGCCTTGCCTTCTATATATTGGGATGTATCCGGAGGATGCAAGAATTCCAGTGTCTAAATTGATAAGTTTATGGATAGCAGAAGACTTCGTGCAAAACATTGAATCTGGGATATAATAGAAGAGGCAGCTGAAGGTTACTTGACGGAGCAGTAACTTGGCAATTGTTTCAGAGAGAGAATATAATGGTAAGGTCAAGTACTGCCAGGTTCATGATTTAGTGCTTCACTCTTGCTTGGAGAAGTGTAGAGAAGAAAAGCTTATGCTGGCAGTGAAGGGGCCTGATATATAGCCAGTTTCAACCTTTGGATTAGAAGGGAAGTCGAGTGAGCTTCAGTTTCACCGAAGAGCATTCCAAGTTTGCATATCTAGGCTCCAAAACACGGAAACATTTTCGTCGACACTTGAGGTCACTGATAATGACAAATCATGAAGAATTTTATGATTGGAATCCCTTCCATAAGTGTAGTAAATTGAGACTTCTTAAGGTCTTGGACTTGAGTTCACATCGTGTTAGGTTTTTCTCACCAGTTACATTGAAACCACTAATTCACCTGAAGCACCTTGCAGTTCTCACAAATGAATTTGATTTTCATCCAGATTGTATGGTGTTACCAACGATTTTTTGGAAAATGGGAAAGTTAAGGCATGTTGATGTTACTTCGGCTGAATTTGATTTGAAAAACAATGAGCAGGAGATCTTTGAAGAATCCTCTAAATTGGAAAATTTGAGGATATTAAGAATTTTTTTTGTTAAAATTGATGATGCTGATAGGGTGGATGTGTTATTACAGAAGTGTCCTAATCTTCAAGAACTTGACATCACTTTTTTATACATGTATTATATTCCACGGATTTGTCTCGAATGGGAGAGTCTTACCCATCTTGAAATACTTTCCCTTTCCTTTGGCTGTCCCACAATTCTATCCGGGTTACATTTGCCTTCAAGTTTACAGAAGCTGGTACAGAAGGGAGTTACATAAAAAGCGTGATTTCCTTCATTGCGGGACTACCAAGCCTGGAGTATCTCCATTTATGGGATTCACGATTTAATCAATCCAAGTGGTGCCTTTGAGATATTACATTCCATAAACTTAAGTTCTTGAAGCTGACATACTTAGCTATCTCAAAGTGGGTTGCCTCGGATGAATCCTTTCCCCAGCTCGAAACACTTGTTATGAAAGTGAATTGTAAGCTCAAGGAGATCCTCCTTAGCTTTTGCATATATTCCAACACTGAAACATATTAAGTTGATCAAGTGCTGGAAAAAATCTCTGGAGGCTTCAACTCTGAAACTTGTGGAAGAATTCGAAGCCATTGAAGGATGAGACCGTATAGACCTTACTATTAGAGTAAAATAGAAACAAGTGTGTATGTGCTGTTTTTTAGTATCTACGTACATCTAATTTGATAACATCTAATGGTATTGTTATAGTTTTTTCTTGTCGAAACGTCCATCCTCTTATATTGTAACACTATTACCAATTGTTAAGTTTGTTTTGATTGATCAACTCTTTTTCTTTATGTTTTAGATCATTGGAGACAAATAAATGCAGCTTTATAATTTTAGTACCTGTCATATCATTGTTTCTTTTTCACTTTTATAGTTTGGAAGTTGTTTTCCCTGTTAATTTCTATAATTCCATCATCTTTCATTTAATATGCAACACTTGACAAAAGTTATTTTCTAGTGGAATGCTAAGGTAAATTTAAAGATGAGTATTCATGTACGAAAGCTGATTTGAAGGTAGATTCAAAGTTTTGATATCTTAATACCAAATGATTTAGGAGTAATTCATAGCAAACGTCTCCCTTTATAAATACATATGATGAGTACATGTACAAAAGTCATCTATGTTGTCCTCGCTCTTCAAAAATGTCGCCCATTGTATGTTGGATTTCTCATATCGCACTATTGGAGGATTCAACACAGGTGGAACAATATTTTTGGAGAGTTTGAGCATCATAGGAAGCCATATAGATATCACTTGTCTCTGAATTAATCTTAGTTGATGATATATGTCTCTCACCTTTGACAACATCAACAGAGCATAAAACTCGAGCTCTTTCATGTCTGCCGCAGTCAATTTTACAGCTAAGGCTGCAACATTTCGTTGAAGTTCTCAATATATTTGTAGTGCATGGTATTAGACCATCTCCAACCCTACTCTATTTTACTCTCCATTCTCTATATTTAGAGAGTAAAATAGAGAATGTCCTCTTCAACCACTCTCTATATTTCCCTCTACTCTCCAATTATAGATATTCTCTATATTTGGAGAGTAAAATAGAGAATGTCCTCTCCAATCACTCTCTATTTTACCCTCTATTCTCCAATTATAGAGAGTTGATTAGTAGTTCTCCAAATTTGAAGAACTACTATTCATACTCTCTATTTCACTTTTGGAATATTATATTATTATTTCTACTATTTTGTAATTAACATATTATTTTTCATATAAGACTATTAATTAAATCTCTAATATTCACAATTCTTTTTAAATGTAATATAACATTTTTAAAAATATTTTATTTTATATATACTAATTTAATCTCGAACAAATAATATTTAAAAAATTTTATTTAATTTTCGTCACTCTGTGATACAATTTGATGTTATTATGAATTTTCACTATGAATAATGCACAAAATTTAAATGATAACGTAAAATTTTAATTCAAAAATAAAACGCATAGCATAATAATTTAAATACAAGATAACAATACAATAATAATTTAGTAATCCGATAGGTCGTTTCTAGATTTAACGATATTCGAAAAAGGAATTACCGTATGATTTAGAGAAGTTGTGATTGTGATTGCGGTTGTGCTTGTTGGTTTATTTTTGCAATTATTCGTAGTTGTTCTTTAGAAATTTAGAATAAAATACAATTTAATATTAAATAAAAAAATCAAAAAATTAAAATTTTATATTACATGAAATAATATAGGATGATTATTTGGAAAAAGAAAGAAAATATTTATATTATGGAATAAGAAAACAAAAATGAAATAGAAATAATAATATAATATTGAGGAGAGAGAAGACAATTCTTTTTTAGAGAGTAAAATATAGAATTGGATTGAAATTGGTTGTCTGAAAAAATAGAGAACTCTATATTTGAAGAGTAAAATAGAGTGTCGGGTTGGAGATGCCCTAAGGAATACATTAGCTCCTTGGTGGAAAACCTCATAAAGCTTACAAAAGTTTGGATTACACTAGCACAATGGATATCTGTGGTCAGGCGGACATTGGTTTCAGTGGCTATAGATACACTTGGTGCAACAATAAAAGACCAAGAAAAAGAATCTGGAAGACACTTGACAGAATATTTGTCAATGATGATTGGGCAAATTAAACTTAACTTAACATATGGAAATACTTATGAAGTAATAAAATCAATTGTCTGAAGATCTCGAAACATCTTAACTAAGAAGGGGAAATAACAAGAGACTCCTCAGCATCTAATTATCTATGAAGCCTTTAATACTAAGATAGATGTCGGGACAGAACCTACAACAACTTAACAAAAGCAATAAATAAGTGGGAAGCCCTCAGGAAAGCAAGGAGGCTCACCAAAGCTAGCTGGAATGCAAGTAGTATCAACGAAGCACCTACTGATGATCATGAACACCTATATCTGCATCATAATAAGATGCAGGTCGAATTTGACATCAGTACATTGAATGTACGAGCATGCAAGGGAAACTGAAAGAATGGATAACTGAACTGACAAGACTAGGAGATATACTCACCTCAAATAAACTCCAATACAAAAGTATTAACAAGAGATATAATGTTTAAAGCATTATAAAACACAAGATATAACTCAATGATGTATAAAAATACAATAAGATACTCTTTACTCTTATTTGGGAGATTCTCTAACCGACAACCATCACTATGAGCTATGATGATACAACGTCTCACCCACGCTGCCAGAACTGTCCTATACCTTGTCGGGATATAGAATACCTCAACTAAGTGGATCCGCTAAGCTATGATTAACATCAATAAGGAATCGTCTATAAAGTACGACCATTTACCCATGTTGGCTACATGGTTTATGAGGAATGTGAGTTGTTTGAACTCATCCCCATAACAGTGTTCAATACTACTCCCAATAATATATAAACTCATGCTCAAATGTATAAAACATAACATTTTTCAATTTGAGGTAATTAGTCAAAAGATCCTCTTAAAAAACGTAGTACTCTGAAAATATCTAAACTCATTTAAAAACAATTTTTCTCTGTCTTAAATGTAAAAGTGTTACATTTGGGAATACTTAGTTCCCTTATACTCTTTTTCAATCATGAATACAACTCTTCTCATTCTCATATTTACTTTCTCAAGACTTAGTTCAAAACCGTTGTTGATTACAAAAGAATTCTCAAAATGACTCAAAAAGACCTCTTGAACTTTACTCTTAAACTTACTTTAGTTTGCAATGTAAATTAAGACATATGATTAGGACATATAGGATCTCTCAAGGATGAATAGAGACTTTAGGAGCTAATACAAAGAAGAAAATGTATTCACAACTCAAAGGAACATGTCTGGAAATGAAGCATGGAAGGAAAAGAACCAGATGACCCAGGCGCACTACTGGCGCGGGGCGCCTGGCACCAAACTTCTGGCAGAAGTTTAGGGTGCACTGATTGCACAAGGTGCCACGCCCTAAACTACTAACCAGATGTTCTGGCGCTATGGTTGCGCGCCGCCCCACCCCCTATGCCCAAAAATCTGACATTTTTTCTTCTCAATTTAGGGTCCTAACTCGTCTAGAATTGAGTGATTCCTCCTATACTATTCTTGATTATCAAACCCAACACAAATTCATTGAATTTCTCATACAAACCTCCTCGAAACATGACTCTCACCAAAGATCCACAACACAAAAGAATTCACAACCTCAATTGTTAAAGAAATGAACCAAAATCAAGAATTATGCAAGAATCCTTTAGATACAACAATTTTGCGGAAAAAATATATTTATGGCATAAGGACGAACAAGTCCACTGTGGGAAGCCTTACAGACCTAGAAATAATACTGTTCTTTGCGAATTCCTCAGTTCTTAAAAGAACGCTTGAAACCCTACCTTTTTCTCTTCTTGAAACCCCGCTTTGAAACTCTAAGTGCTTAGAAACGTGAAAAACTGGTCTAAATATGATTAGACCCTTATTTGGGGTGAAAAAATATGTGATATGCCTAGTGGGAAAAGTAAAATACCAAAATACTATGTTCTAAAACGAATAAAATGCCTTAAATAGAGAGGTCTCACTCAAATGGGCATAACTTTTTACTCTGAGCTTGAAATTAAGCAAACTTGGTGTGTTGTAAAGAGGACTCAAAGACCTTCAATTTGATAGATCATGGGCCACCTAATTCTTTATGTGCTAAAAGATATGGTCGTTTGGAGTTGACCCAAAACTAAAAACTAATAGGTAACTTGTACGAACCTCTATTTTGCTCTTTCGAAGTTTGAGGTGTTACAATATTTCTCCCTTGGGAACATTCATCCTCGAATGAGATCCAACTAAGCAGAACAAGAGTGGGAAGTGTCTAACAACCTAATCTCAAGCACACAACATGAAACCAACATAAACTCCACGTATCAACTTAAAGAGTAATTTACAAAGAGTTAGTACCTTGGTCTGGAATTTCTTATGAAGGAAAGAGATGAGTGTATCTCATCTTCATATCCTTCTTGGTCTCCCAAGTAGATTCCTCAACAAATTGATTTCTCCATAAGACCTTGACTGATGCAACTTCCTTGGTTCTCAACTTGCGAACCAGACAATCAAGAATCTGAACGGGTATCTCCTCATAAGATAGACTATCCTTGATACCAATATTATCTATAGGTACAATAAGTGAAGGATAGCCAAAACAATTTTTTAGCATAGAGATGTGAAATACTGGATGGACTACTGCCAACTATGACAGTAGCTCCAACTCATAAGCTACGTTGCCAACCCTCTTAGATATTATGTAAGGACCAACGTACCATGGACTAAGTTTTCCCTTCTTACCAAATCTCATAAGACCCTTCATAGGTAAACCTTCAAGTACACCCAATCATCAACCTCAAATTCTAAGTCTCTCCTTCTAACATCCGTATAAGATTTTTGATGACTTTGCGCTATTTTCTACCTTTTCTGAATAATCTTCACATTCTCCATGGCTTGATGAACTAGTTCTAGCCCTATCAACTCAGCTGCACCAACCTCGAACCAACCAATAGGAGTCTACATCTTCACCCATAAAGAGCCTCATAGGAAGCCATTTGAATATTAGAGTGACAACTGTTCTTGTAAGAAAACTCTATGAAAGTCAAGTGGTCATCTCAATTACCTTTGAAATCTATGACACATGCCCTCAACATATCCTCTAGGGTCTAAATTGTGCACTTTGCTTGTCCATCCGTCTGAGGATGAAAAACGGTACTCATATTTACCTTCTAACCCAAATCTTTCTGGAAAGACTTCTAAAAATAAGCGATGAATTGTGCACCCCTATCTGAAATGATAGCCACATGAACTCCATCAAGTCATACTATCTGTTGAATGTATAATCTGGCATAATCTTCTACTGAATTTGTAGTCTTTACCGGTAAAAAATGGTCTAATTTAGTCATTTGATCTACAATCACCCAAATCAAATCATGTTGCCTACTAGATCGCGGAAAGCCAGTAATAAAGTCCATATTATTCATCTCCCACTTCCGTTACGGAAGAGCTATGTTCTGAGCTACACCATCGAGCCTTTGGTGTTCTACCTTGACTTGTTAATTATTTGGGCACTTAGCAACAAAGTCTATAATGCACATCTTCATGCTACTTTACCAATAGACTTCTCTCAAGTCATGGTACATTTTTATGAAACCGGGATGGATTTAATATCTGGATATGAGTTTATGTCATGATCCTCTCGTGAAGTTCATCCACCTTGGGTACACATAATCTACCTTGATATCTCAATACACCATCTCCCCCTTGTTCAAAAGCCATCACCTTTTGCTTATGAACATTTACCTTTAGTTCAAGTAAAAGAGGATCCTTATCTTGTTTCTCCTTCACTTTAGACAGTAGTGATGATTTAGCCACATTCATCACCACAACTCCTCCTTCACATGAATCTAACAAATGGACTCCCAAATGGGAAAGTTTGTGTACCTCTTTAGCCAATTCTTTCTTGCCTTCCTCAACATGAGCAATACTTCCCATGGAAGACCTGCTCAAAGCATCAGTAACAACATTAACTTTACCTAGGTGATAGAGGATACTCATGTTGTAATCCTTAAGCAACTCCAACCACCTCCTTTGTATGAGATAAAGCTCATTTGAGATTAAGCTCCTTCTGACTGAAAACATACTGAAGACTCTTGTGGTCGGTGAACATATCCACATGAATGCCATAGAGATAGTGACGCCATATTTCTTAGAGCAAAAACCACTACTGCCAACTCGAGATCATTAGTCGGGTAGTTCTTCTCATGCATCTTAAGTTGTCTGGAGGCATAGGCAATAACCTTACCATTTTGCATTAGTATGCAACCAAGTCCAACTCTGGACACACCATAATAAAAAAAAAGCCTTTGTACCCTCTGGTAGGGTCAACACGATGCCAGTAGTCAACCAAGTTTTTAATTCCTGAAAGTTTTTCTCACAAGCTTCAAACCATTGAAACTTAGTTATTTTCTGAGTCAACTTAGTCAATGGGGACGAAATAGATAAAAACCCATCGACGAACCTTCTGTAGTAACCAACAAATCCCAAGAAACTGACTGCACTACTTCAATCTTTTGAGTGTCAACTCAAATCCCTTCTCCAGATACAATATTGCCTAAGAAAGCAACTGATTCAATACAAAACTCACACCTAGAAAATTTGTCATATAACTCTCGATCTTTGTGGGTTTGGAGGACTATTTTGAGATGGCTAGCATGATCCTCCTCATTCCTTAAATAAATAAGTATGTCATCAATAAAAATGATAAAAAAACATATCAAGATACAACTTAAAAACTCTTTCTATATGATTCATGAACGCTGCAAGAGCATTGGTCAAGTTAAAAGATATCACCAGGAACTCATAATGATCATAACAGATCCAGAAGGTTGTCTTCGGGATGTCACTTTCTCTTACTTTCAACTGATGATATCCAGATCTGAGTTCTATCTTAGGGAAGTAAGTGGCACCCTAAAGTTGGTCGAAAATATCATCAATTCTCAGAAGAGGATACTTGTTCTTTATGGTGACCTTGTTCAATTGGTGGTAATCGATACATATTCTAAGGGAACCATCTTTCTTCCTCACAAATAAGACCGGAGCGCCCCAAGGTGAGACACTAGGTCGGATGAAACCCTTTTCAAGAAGATCTCTCAACTACTTTTTTAACTCTTTTAACCCAGCTGGAGCCATTTTATATGGCGGAATAGAAATAGGTTAGGTATTAGGAAGAATTTCTATGCCAAAGTCTATTTCACTCTCAGGAGGGACTCCAGGATGATCATCTGGAAAAACCTCTAGAAACTCACTCACAACTTGAACTGACTGAATAAGCGGTGTCTCAACACTAGAGTCATTAACTCGGACTAAGTTATATATGCACCCCTTAGAGACTAAGTTTTTTGCCTTGAGGTATGAATTGAAACGACCCTTAAGCACTGTTGAACTACTCCTCCACTCTAAAACTGGCTCATTACGAAACTGAAACTTGACTACTCGAGTTCTACAATCAACGGAGGCATAACAAGCATGGAGTCAATCCATACCTAGAATAACATCAAAGTCCACCATGTCTAGCTCGACTAAGTCAGCCATGGTGTCCTTGTGGTTGACAGAGATGATACAATCACTATAAACTCTTTATGCTAGAATAGACTCACCAATATGTGTCGAAACACAAAAGGGCTCAAGAAGTCGTTCGAGGAAAATATTGAACCTCATGGCTAATAAGGAGTCACAAAAGACAGACTCGCACCTAGATCAAGTAATGCTTAAACATCAAAAGTAAAGAAATTAAGCATACCAGTAATAACATCTGGTGAGTTCTCCTGCTCTTTGCGACTGGTTATAGCATACAGACGGTTTGCTCATCTGTCTGTTCCTGGAGTAGATCCTCTCAAAGCAGCTCTTTCTACCACAACAACTGAAGAAGATTGGGCTTTGTTTCCCCCATTACCCTGCATGTTCTTAGGGCACTCTCTCATAAAACCACACTTGAAGCAACCATTGGAGCCATCAAGACACATTCTTGGATGGTTCTACCACACTTAGCACATGTGAGGGTCCAGCCCCTTGTGCCACACTACCTTGAGACTGAGTAGGTCGAGTTCTGAAATTCTGGGAATTCTGGTTTCTAAAATCATTCATGTTCTTTGGTGCAGTCACACTTGGTGATGATGGAGCAATTCTAGGTGACCTTTGTTGAAAGAAGGACAAATTTACATTTCCGATCTTCTACTGGTCGGACTCATAATTTGCTATATTAGCCCTCTTATTACGAAACTCTTCTCTGTCTTTCAGCTTGTCCTCATAAACCTACTGCACATGCATCATGAGCCTGGTTATGTCCATATCTCCTATCAACATATTTGCCTTACATTTTTTACTTGACAAACGAGATAGTCCAAACACGAATAAACTCATATTTGTCCTCATATCCGCCACCATCTCCAAAAAATAGTGGGATAGCTGAGTGAACTTGAGGTTGTACTCTTGCATACTCATAAACTCCCGTTTCAGATTCAGAAATTCTCTTACATTTGCTTCCCTTAGCTCGCGAGGAAAGAAAAGTCCTAAGAAAGCTTCTTTGAACACAACCCAACTCAAAGGTGGTGCCCCCTCTGCCCTGTTATTCTTCCATTGGTCATGTCATATTCTAGCAACACCTTTGAGCTGATATGAAGCTAACTCCACATGCTCTACATCGGCAACCCGCATAACCTCAAACACCTTCTGAAGTTCCTCTAAAAAGTTCTCCAGATCTTCAGGGACCTTCGACCCAGTGAACTCTGTGATTCATCCTAAAAAAATCACAAATATTGGATGTATCAACCACATCCTGGTGATCTACCCTTTTTTAACCAGCTTGATTTTCCACGACCAGAGTTAACATCTGGATAACATTCATGAATTCAACATTGGTGACATTCCCTTGGGGATTGGGAATTTTTTGACCTTGGGGACTCACATTCTCATAGTAGGACGTCCTCAAACAGCTCTTCGTGGAGCCATGATAAGAAAATACATGCGTCAGCATGAGTTAGAGGAAACTTTTACAGAGTTGAACTCTATCGCACAAAAAGGAGTAAGAAGAAAGTGAAATGTTTCCTAAAATTCGTAGCCTCCTAATTATAGGTGTGGTGCACTTCACACCGATAAAAAGGACTCTACATATACGGCTTCATAGACACCCTAGGACTCTTGAACTTTGTGGTTTGATACAAAGTTTTTTACGCCCCGAGCCTACACCCGAGACGTGGCCAACACTCAAGAACTATCGTTGGTCCCAAGAAAACACTTGGCCTGACTAACTTCTTAGAGGAAGACTTACTCAAATAGAAATAGGAACTTCAAATGCGTAATTAAACTTAAAGTCTAAATCAAACTCAACTCAACTTAACATATGGAAATACTTATGAAGTTATAAAATCAATTGTCTCAAGATGCTAAAACATCTCAACTAAGAAGGACAAATAACAAGAGACTCCTCAACATCTAACTAATTATGAAGTCTCTAATACTAAGAAAGATGTCGGGACAGAACCCATGACAACTTAAAAAAAGTAGTAAATAAGTGTGAAGCCCTCCGGAAAGCAAGGAGGCTCACCAAAGCTAGTTGGAATGGAAGTGGTATCAATAAAGTGCCTGCTGATGACCATGAACACTTGTATCTACATCATAATAAAATGCAGGTCGAATAACATAAGTACATTGAATGTACAAGCATGCTAGGGGAACTGAAAGAATGGATAACTAAACTAACAAGACTATGAGAAATACTCACCTCAACTCAACTCCAGTACAAAAGTATTAAAAAGAGATACAAGGTTTAAAGCATTATAAAATAGAAGATATAACTCAATGATATATAAAAATACAATAAGATACTCTTTACTCTTATTTGGGAGATTCTCTAACTGACAACTATTACTATGAGCTATGTGATGATACATCGTCTCACCCAGAACTTTCCTATACCTTGCCGGGGTATAGAACACCTCAACTAAGTTGATCAACTAAGCTATGCTTAAAAGCAATAAGGAATCATCTAAAAAGTACGACCCTTTACCTATGTTGGCTACATAGTTGATGAGGAATGTGAGTTGTCTAAACGCATCTCCATACCGGTGCTCAATGCTACTCCCAATAATATATAAACTCATGCTCAAATGTATAAAACATAACTCTTTCTCAATTTGAGGTAATTACTCAAAAGATCCTCTTAAAAGAGGTAATACTCTGAAACATCTCTAAACTCATAAACACATAAACTCATTTAGAAATCAATGTTTCTCTCTTTTAAATGTAAAAGTATTACATTTGGGATTACTTAGTTCCCTTATACTCTTTTTCAATCATGAATACAACTCTTCTCGTTCTCATGTTTAATTTCTCAAGACTTAGTTCAAAACCATTGTTGATTACATTAGAATTCTCAAAATGACTCAAAAAGACCTCTTGAACTTTCCTCTTAAAATTACTTCAGTTTGCAATGTAAATTATGACATGTGATTAGGACATGTAGGATATCTAAAGGATGAATGGAGACTTTAGAAGCTAATACAAAGAAGAGAATGTAGTCACGACTCAAAGAAACACATCCGGAAATGAAGCACGGAAGGAAAAGAACTAGACGACTCTGTCGCCATGCTGGTGCGAGGCACCAGGCACCAAACTTTAAGGTAGAAATTTGGGGTGCATTGCTGGCACGGTGCGCTAGGCCCCAAACTACTGACCAGAAGTTCAACCGCTATGGTGGCGTGCCGCCCCACCCGTATGCTCAGAAATACGATGAATTTTTCTTCTCAATTTAGGCTCCTAGCTTGTCTAGAATTGAGTGATTCCTCTTATACTCTTCTTGATTCTCAAACCCAACACAACTTGATAGAATTTCTCATACAAACCTCCTCGAAACATGACTCTCACTAAAGATCCACAACACTAAACAATTCACAGCCTTTATTGTTAAATAATTGAACAAAAATCAAGAACTATGAAAGAATCTTTTAGATACGACAATTTTCTGGATAAATTAGATGTATGGAATGAGGACGAACAAGTCCATCACCGTGGAAAGCCTCACATACCTGGAAAGAACAATGTTCTTGGAGAAATCCTCAATTATTAAAAGAACTCTTGGAACCCTACCCTTTTCTCTTCTTGAAACCCCTCTCTAAAACTCTAAGTGTTTACGAACGTGAAAAAAAAGGTCTAAATCTAATTAGACCCTTATTTGGGGTGAACAAAATGTGCTAATCCTAGTAGGAAAAGTAAAAGACCAAAATACCCTTTTTCTAAAATGAATGAAATGCCTTAAATAGAGAGACCTCACGCTAAACTCGAAATTAAGCCAAATTGGCGGCGGCGGAAAGAGGACTCAAAGACCTTCAATTTGATAGCTCATAGTCCACTTAATTCTTTATGTGTTAAAAGATATGGTCACTCAAAGTTGACCAAAAACTAAAAACTAATGGGTGACATGTATGAACCTCTATGTAGCTCTTTCGAAGTCCGAGGTGTTACAGTTAAACAAATTTAGGAGACCAAATTCTATGGCATTTGTATGTGCAGGCTACAATCAAAGTTGAAACTTCTTAGCAAAAAGCTCAGTGAATGGTTGTCACAACCCAAAGTATACCCTAGGCATAACACGACGTATAGAACCCCTAGAGGCCCTACACAAGTCACTTAGCATACATTATACAAGATAATAGAATCTTAAGAGTTCAAATGATAGTATTTCATACACAAGAGTTTGACAAAAGCGGAAGTCTAACATAAGTCTCAAATCCATCTAATACGTCAAAAATAAAGTGATTGTGACATAACCCATACATCACATACAAGTATGAAACAAAAATGACATAAAGCAATAAAGAAGTCTCGGTCCTCGAAACATGAGGACTCACCAATATCCAAAAGCTCAAAAGGATCAACTAGCCATTAGTGTATGAAATAGGAGTGTCGGAACCTACATTAGTGAAACAATGTAGGCACAAGTATGCATTAGTACATGGAATGTACAAAGTATGATAGAAATGCATAAGAGTTATGAAATCAGGCTAAAAGGGAATTTACAAGGCATACAATGACCGAGCTAAATCGTAAAATAATATGTTAGAAATCATAAGTCATAATCATGGTCAATCTAAGTTAAACATCTTTAAAACACATTTGATATACTTTAAAAAGTAACCTTAGTTTGTTATTGTAGTGAGTTTGTCATTAACCGACATAGACCATGTGAGCTATAACATGGAATCTAGTGCCTATCCCACACTGAAAAAGATGTCCTTACTTACCAAGGAAAGAATCATAAACTTGAGCTAAAGTGGATCCACTAGCTAATGTCTATCTAAGACAAACCTATGGTGACACATAGTTATGTGACATGGGTAATCGCCACTAGTCCATTCGGTGCTGAGCATAAATCCCACATAATAGTTATTAATCGTATTCATCTTATTATCCATGGAAATTCATAATCAATTAGTCAATCCAAGCTAGATTTCATTTAAAATAACTCCTAAATCTTGATTAATTCTGTAGTTAAGAAAACATTTCAAACCTACGAATCCTTTCATGTGAAAATAACCTTTCGCAACAACAATATCAATGCTTTACTCACAAAGCAGCCTTAAATCATTAATAATGACTTCATGAAAACATGTATATCTCCATAATTTAATCGTTCATGGCCTCATGGGTTTATCATAAGATCATGGTTGAAAAGCATAATTGAAGAATGGGCAAGTGAAATTTCAACTAAATATCATAGATTAACATCAAATAATGCATTAGAAGACTCAATTGATCACAATAAATCATAATTGGAAGAAACCCACATTCCTTGAATTGAAACCCTAATTTGATAATTGGAGAATCGAATTGGAAACTTGAAATCTTTAGGGACCCCATGGAAGAAAGGACTCCATGAGTGAATGCACACATACCTTGATACCAAAGCCCAAGAAAATGGAGGATTTGGAGACTTGAATGGAACCCTAGCTTTTCTTCTTCTTCCTTAGACTTGAGAGAATTTGGGAGGATGAACTTGGTAAACTTTTGTGAATTTAGGAGAATGAGTTCAATTGGGTAATTTGGGGGTTTTAAACGTTTATATAGGTCCTAGGGCATAAGGTAAAGTGACGTAGTATTGGGTTTAAAATAAATAGGAAAAGACCCAAAAGTCTCTTTTAAAATAACTGTCAGTCCCCATCTACGGTCCGTAGGTCCTTCGACGGATCGTATTGGTTAATCATAGATGGGTTACTGGACCCTAAAATTCACCCACTTTTGATGGATCCCATGTACAGTTCGTAGGTCTTCCTACGGTTGTACATGTCATCCGTAGAACCCAACTTTGACCCTCAAAATTTCACTAAATATGGAACTCACATACGAGACCTACCTGCGACTCATATATGGGATGACGAATCGTCCTGGTGAGCCGTAAAAAGGGTATTTGAACTTTACTTTTAAAAATTATTTTTCCCACCACTTACGGTTTCCATCTACGGCTCGTATGAGCACCTACAGTCTGTAGATGGGACCCGTAGACACAGACACTAGCTAAAAATCTGCATTTTCCTTCCTTTCCAAATCTGAGGTGTTACAATGGTCTAGGAATACTATGGTAGATTATAATGAGCAAGTTAACTCTTGAGAAGCCAAACTTCTTACCTTAGAAGATGATGACCTGTATGATAATATTGAACAAGCTTGAAGTGATCTAAATAAGGGTTATGCTGAATATATTAGATGGATTGGTATTCAAGATTCTCTTCTAAAACAAAAGACTCAGAGGAAATGGTTCAAAGATTCTGATTGTAACACTAATTACTTTCATAACATTTTGAGGGATAGGTGAAGAAGGTTACATTTACATAGAATTAGAAATCAAAGAGATAAGTGGGTGCAGGATGATGATAAAATTGCGAGAGTTGCCATTAAATATTTCAAGAGTTTCTTTAACCTCCATCAAACCACTAGCAACAAACATATTACTAATTGTATACCAATGATTATCACCAAGAATGACAAAGGGTTTTTGACCAAGATTCCAGATTTAAAAAATAAAGGTCCAAGAGGTCGTGTTCAGTATGAGCAAGGATAGTTGTGTCGGTCCTTACGACTTCAATAGATATTTCTATCAGACTTGTTAAGATATTATCAAAACTGACATTGTGAATTTTGTTGCAGATTTTTTTAAAGGAAATGAGCTCACTAAGTATTATACTCATACTGCATAGCTCTAATTCCTAAAATTGACTCTCCTTCTAGATTAAATGATTTCAGGCCTATCCGTCTCAACTACACTAACAAGATCATCTCCGAAATCTTATCCAGGAGGCTTAACCCTATGTTGTCTAGGCTTATCACTAAGAATCAAAGTGGTTTTGTGCCTACCAGACTTATTACAGAGAATGTGATGCTTGCTCCGAAATTGCCCATGTATTGCCAAACCTAACAAGGGAGGTAACATTGTTATTAAATTATATATGGCTAAAGCCTATGATAGGCTATCTTGGAATTTTCTTTATGAGGTTCTGGAAAAAATTGGCTTCAATACTTTTTGGATTAATATGATTAAGAGAATTATCTCTAATAATTTTTACTCAATCATTATTAATAGTACTCGGCGTGATTTTTTCTCTTTATCTCAAAGGCTCAAACAAGGAGACCCTCTCTCACCCTTTTTTGTTTATTCTTGCAGCTGATGTTCTCTCAAGATCCCTTAACACTCTCAATGAAAAGGAAGATTTCATACCATTCTCAATGAATAAATTAGGCCCCCAAATCAATCAGTTAGCCTATGTTGATGACATCGTCATCTTAATCAGTGGCAAATCACATACTGTCAAGATGATTATGAAATAGATCAAAAACTATGATAAAGCATCAGGGCAATTGCTTAATAAGGACAAAAGTTTCTTCCTCACTTGCTCTAAAACTAGTCCTTGTAGGATTAACATGCTAAGAAATTGCACTAGCTTCCTGGATAAACCATTTCCTTTTACTAACCTGGGATGTCCTGTTTATACATGAAGAAAACGAATTGTCTACTTTGATAACATGGTGACTAAAGTAGTCAAAAGAATGAACAGATGTCAAGGAAAATGCTTTCATATGGTGGAAAGATGGTTCTCATAAAGAGTGTTCTTCAGTCTCTTCCAACATACACCATCGTTGCTCTTAACCCTCCCAAAAGAACTATCGATCTTACTGAGAAACACATTGCTAGATTTTGTGGGGATCTACTACTGAAAAAAAAAAGTATCACTGGATTGCCTGGGATAAACTTTGTTTTCCGAAAGATGAGGGTGGAGTGGGCATTAGAAGCCTCCAAGACATCACTAACACACTTGCCATAAAGAGATGGTAGAGATTCACTACATCAAAAATAATCTTTAGTGGCAATTAATTAACAATAGCTTAATTGCCATTAAAAATGTATTTTTAGCGGCATTTAGCACTCGGTAAAGGCTTTATCACTCTTTGTTAATGTATATATTTATTCCCGTTAAAGGTTGTTTTTGTTGTAGTGATTGAGGACAAATTATTCTTGAATTCATTCAAGCTAAATATTGCTCCAGGAAACACATTGTCCAAAAAAACTGGTCAAAAGGAAATTCTCAAGCATGGAAAAAACTCATATGGACTAGGGATAAAGCAGAAGACACTACAACAAAAAGGCTTATTAAAGACCAAAATATAGTGACAAGTTATAAATATGGTCCCTAAACTATACTTATAAGGATGATATTATTTACTAGTCTCTATTTGACTATATTATTTTCTAATAACAAATAAACTCGTCCCTAAATGAAATTTTCAGCGGGAACTAAAAGGCACTAAAAAATTTTCTCTCTCTATAGTTATAACCTAAAACCCCCAAATCCATTGATAAAGCTATTAGATTTTTTTTTCTCTCTCTAGCAATATGCCAAAATCGCTGTGCATAGCTCTGAAGTCTCCTTACTCTTGAATCTTGAAGGCATTATTGGAAGAAAAACGTTTCACCTACAACTTGCATCTACATCTAAAGTCATTTTATTCCTCTTGATTCATCTCCCCCTTCTTCTTTTTCTGTAAATCTGCCATTTTTCTTTCTGCTGGTCGAATTTTATGTGATTGGGCTCTTATAGATACTCATTGTTATTGTGTAAGGACTGAAAATGATAGTTTTATAGGTAAGGCTTGGGGTTGAGGTTCAAAGAGGAGATATTTGAGAGTTTATTTAAGATTTTCTCTATTAAAAGGGTTGAATAATTGCTAGGGCTGCCAAGAAATTTTGGTAAGGTTGGCATTGCAAAAAAAATTTTCCATCAGGTGATGAATATGTAGAATATTTTTACCATTAGTGTCTTTAATTCAATTCCCAATTTATGTGCTTTGAATTTGAATGGGTTTTTATTATTATATAACTATTGTATTCAATTTTTAAGTATAATGTGACACTAAAAAGATTAAACGAGAAAGAAACGAAATTGTGAATGAGCATTGACAAAGCATTTGATTGTAGTTTCCTTTTTTTGGTGTTTCAAATGTTGTTTTAATTGTTATTTTCTACTACAACTAGTGCTGCATATTGGTTTCTAAAGTTACTACTTGTGGCGCATTTTTGAAATCTTAAGCTACATGGAAATTTGTGGTTGTTTGTCATTGTTGTTTTGGTGGTTGTTGTTTTCAATTAGATGCTATATGTTTTATTGAAATTGTTTGGATCCTCGTGTAGTTTGATAGAAAAAATTGTTGGAGAAGTTGTTGATAAGTTTAGCTTTGTGAAACATGAAAAAGGTCATTAGTTCACGTGGATGTCGCATAATATAGTTTAACTCGCAGTGTGTAGTGTTCTGAACTATATTATGCGACATCCACGTGGATGTCTACGAGTTAAACTTGTCGTCTTTATTTGAAGTTCACTAGTAGGTTTAGGATGTCGCATCTGTTAAGACCTTTTAGTTTTATTATATATAGCAGCACGTATTCAATTAAAAGAAAATATGTTATTAGTCCATTTTAGAATGATAAATAGTCTATAAATTTGGATCACAACTGAATAGTACTAACCTCATTCTAATGGAGAAAATATTGTGAAGAGCTCTGTTAATATCAGATTCTTCTAATTTCTGCTTCTTCAAAGCTAACTCGTAGATAAAATTTTACAGAGAAATTGACTTTTGGCTATTTAAGGATTTTCAAGTGATGATAACAAACTCATTTAGAACATGTAAGCTCTTCTTCCGCTCTTAACTTTAACTTTTTGACTAAGTTTTGTTCCTTGTAAATTTTCGTTTGCAATTACAGTTTACTCGTCACAATATAAGTAATTCTTGATGTTTTACTATACAATCGTCATAGCAACATTAAGCTAACTGGAAACTCATACTATTTTATGACAATATGTTTCTAACTTGTGTAGTCATCGAGTTCACGGGTACATTTGCCATTGAACAGGCTGTTTGATTCCTCCAAAATACACACTGCTTTTATCTACATTTGCCACCAGTTCTGAAGCCTCTGAAAATTGCATAAAACATTTATGTAGATAGCTCACAGACTTTATATTTCCCCTGCAGAACATCAACAAGTCATCAGCAAAGCTAAGTTGGATGATTTTTTGTCTCTTACACCTAGGATGGTAATGGAACTCATGGTTAGTATGAAGGCTTTTTAAGACCCTTGTGAGATAATCCATGGCTAATACAAAGAGAAAAGGCGACATGGGATCCCTACCGAGTTAATGAATCACAATGAACTATGATGAAGGCACCTAGCAGGTGCTGGGGAAAAACAACTAAACAGAAAGCTTTGTAACTTGTAAGCTTACACCCTTCAAATGTGTTTTAACTGATATTTTGTTCCGTCATAGTGATTTTCTTGTTGATGGTCTCAAATCCTATTCATGTCTGAAGCTTCCTAAGATTGTGGATGCAAATTTTTGCAGTGATGGCTTTGGTCCCCTATTAAAACAGATGGTGCAAGCACTTTGTCGGCATGTATCGGATGATTCTCCTACTGTTAGGCGCCTCTGTCTAAGAGGGCTTGTCCAGGTATTCTTGGTCATAGAGTATTCTTTTTTCTTTTTCTTTTCTTCTAAGGAGGAGAAATGTTTACGCGAGGAATTTTCTAGTTTTTTTTTCCTGATTTTATCATTAGGAGTCCCTCTGGTTCAGTTTGATTTCCTCAGTCAAATAATATCATGGCGTCATTTCGTAATTACTGCTTTAGTTATAAAAAAAATCCTTCCTTTGTTTTCCCTTTCCTTTGTGGCTAGGTGCATATAATTTCTACTCTGAAAGAATGAGAAATTAGTAAAGTTTTGAACGCCGCCATAGTCCTTGCTCAAGTACCGTATATTTTCACTTCTCTTGGGTTGAGGTTCATTCTGCCTGCTGGTCTTGCAGATGCCATCTATCCATGTTCTCCAGTATACTACTCAAATCCTAGGGGTGATATTAGCTTTGATCGATGACTCAGATGAGTCGGTCAGTTAACTGCAGTATCATGTTTGCTGATGGTAAAGCTTGCTCGGTCTTTGTTAGTATCTTATATTCTACCTTCACGTGAATGTTTTCTGCTGACATCCTACTATGTAGGTTCTCGAGTCCTCATCCAGGGATGCGGTTGAACCTGTTCTCCTGAACCTTTCTATACGGCTTCTGAATCTCCAAGTAAGTTGATTCACTATCCAAACGTAAATTTCTTCAACTTTAGATTTTCTGGTAATAGCCTCAAATTGGTTGAATTACTGTACTAGTCCGATTGTATCACATTCTAAATTATTTATTTAGAGCTGATAACAAGGTGGCATTGTGTTAAAAAGACTTTTGTATCAGGACAGTAACACAACTCTATTTGGACATCCTAGGGTAATGTCTTTTGCCTTGACATAATATTTTGCATTATTTGTCAACCTTCAAGACATGTCTATTGATACAAGTTCTTCTTTAATTTGATATTATACCCCTTAAGTGTATGTGCTAGTTAAATAGATGAGTGACACCCACATATTGTACTGTGCTAGTGTTGCCACTTATGTTGCTCTGGCTCTTCAAAAATGCCGACGAGTGTATGTCGGATCCTCCAAAAGTAGTACATTTGGAGGATACGACACAGGGTGCATCAACATTTTTGGAGCATTCAAACAACATAGGTTGCCACAATTGAAGTCTGAGTTCTAAAAGAGCTGAAGTAATTTAATGGTAGGTTTTATATTTTGTCTCTGAAAATTAGTTCATATCGATGTGCGATTTATCTCTTGGGAAAGAAGCACATGTTACATCATTATCTTCTAATCTGTGGATTATAGAAATATTAGCAAGTGCATGTTGAGATGGCCATAGCGTATAACATTATTTTCTTGCCTTATAAAAGGAGTGCATGAATATGAGTGCATGAATGAGAAGATACGAGCCAATGCTTATGCTGCATTTGGAGCACTGAGCACTTATGGAACTGGGCCTCAACGAGACTCTTTTCTTGAGCAGGTATCTTATCTCTCATTAAACCATTTGTCACCACCTAAATTTGATTTGGTATCTTTTTCTCATTAGCACATAGTTTTAGATGTTCTTTTAAATTTTATCAATTTTAATTGCATCATAAGGTGTCATATCCAACATCACAAGTCAAGACTAGTCTCAAACGAGGATGTTTTGGTTGTGTTGGCTTTATCATTTCAACTGAGCATGTGTAAAGGACGTTTCATATTCAACTGTTTCTTCTTCATTGAAGGATCAACATTTTTTTTATTGACAATATAGGTCACTTTTCACTAATAGCTGCCCCTCATGTATATTTACTGAATCATGAAATTCCAAGATGTGTTTGTTTATATTTTATGGTGCATCTTTTTTAATTTTAAAACCTTCAATTTAATGCCTTAGGTTGGGATCTCTAAAATAGGAGCATAATCTAGACTAAACTTTGTTGTTAATAGGTCTGTTAATTACTTAATTTCTCGTGAGGCCTCTGTTGGCAGTGAATATTTTGTTTTACGGTCCCCATTTCTTGATCTGCTCTCTGTATATTTGAAGGAGCTCATACTTTTCTTCTACTTATCATCAAACTTTACTTTCTTGGGTAAAACAGAGTAGTAGATATACCCTTTCTATATATCCCACATCTTCATGGTCAGAGATGAATTTTGAATGAGATATGATTTATTTTAGTCTCCATTTCTGTTGTACGCAGAGCAAAGTTCTTTAATTCTCGCTTTTTGATTTGGTTAATCAATATCTAATCTATTTCCTGTCTTGTATTGAACTTTATCAAGAAATGATCTTCCTTTTTTCTACTCGTCAGGCTCATGCTGCTTTCCCACGGATGGTTTTACATCTTCATGAAGATGATCTTAGTGTGAGACAAGCTTGCCGAGTAAGTTTAATCTGCCAGATTTTATTCCTTATGTTGTTCAGGATGCATAATGAGTTAACTTTTCAACACGCCATCAATAATACAGATTTTGGATGCTGAAATTTGCAAAAAGCCGATGTTAAACATGTAGATTGACCATTTTTTGCTGGGAAGGTGAAGGCAACTTTGGATTATAGTTTAAGGCTAGTATTATGTATTTTTTGCTAAGCGTTCATGATCGCAATATTGTTACTAGCTTACCTCATTGTTGTATATAGTCAGATGCCTTATACTTCACCTTATTTTGTAATTACATTATATATTATATATGAAAGCTAACAAGTTTTATATTAATTATCGTATTTTCTAGGTGCAAATGCAATGTGATTTAAGGACTAGATTGTAAATCCTTAAAATCCTTTTGAGTAGGAAATCTGTAATGGTTGCGAAATGATTTATGGATCACCTTCAAAATGGTCCCGAAATGATTTAGGGACCAGCTTAAAAGTTTTCGTAAATTGATTTATAGACGAGTTAAAAACTGGTCGCAAACTGATTTACAGACCAGCTTCAAACTGGTCGCAAAATGATTTAACGACCATAATTTTGATTTCAATATGTGCAAATAGGTACCAGATATATGGTCCATAAATGTATTTTAGGGACCAGTATTAACCTAGTCCCGAAAAAGAATCAGCGACCGACCCGATAATCTTGTCCCTAAAGGTCCTTAGCGACTAAGGCTATAAGGACAAGCGCAACTGGTCGCTATTGTCCTTTTTGGGACCAGATTCTTACTTATAGCGACCAAATTTCCCTTCGCTATTGGGCAGTTTTCTTGTAGTGAGATAGCATCAAATGGAACATCAACTCAGGAAGTTCAAACTTTTGGTGGGACTCGTGGTCTAACCTTGGACCTCTAGCAAATATTCATCACACTTTTGAGGGCAATATGAGAAGATTCTATGTCAAAGACTTCATCAGGAATGGGACTTGGGATTTGAACAAGCCCTCGACTATTCTTCCTCACCAAATTGTCGAGGGAATTGTTGACATCCATATCGGTCCACTTGAGCAAAATGATGAAGCCGTCTGAAACTGCACAAAAGATGGACAATACATCAATAAATCTGCTTGGTACCTCACAAGACTATCAAAGAACAAAGATCCTTTTTTGAGAAATCTGTGGCACAAAGCTATTCCATTTAAATTATATTTTTTTATCTTGGAGACTTTGCCTTGGAAAACTTCCTTTTAATGATACTAGCTCTAGATTTGGTAGACAATCTAATGGAAATTGTTTATGTTGCAGGATACAGATACAAGATTCCATTCAATACACCTTCACTGGGGGAGAGGAAGCTAAACACATATGGAATCACATTGAAAGACCTCTAGCATCAACCATAATCTTGGACCAATCAGAAGAGTATTCAGCCAATGGTGGAACATGAAAGTTGACAATAATGTACACAAACTCCTTCTACAAATGGCTGCAGTGATGATATGTTGGGAAATTTGGAAGGAATGGACAACATGCAAATTTGGTGACCAAAGGAAGATGTTTAATAACAAAATGGAATATCGTACCATTCGGAACATCCAACCTACTCTCCAAACAACCTATTCCACCTACAACATTATTGGAGACTGTCCATCCATTTGTAGCAATATTAAAATGCTAAAACCCAAGGTAGCTATCCAACCAATCATTTGGCAGAAACCAGAGATGAGGAACTACAAGATCAATGTTGATGGAAGCTACATGGAGAATGGTAGTGTTGGGATTGTGTCACGACCCAGGGGTACCCCCTAGATGTAACATGGCATATAGAACCCCAAAGGACTCCATATAAGACACTTAGCATATCATAACATAAAGTACTAGAATAATAAATAGTAAAACCACATTTTGAGTCCAAAAGAGTTTTATAGAAAAGCAGAAGTCTAACTCATGTCTCAACATAGACATCTATTACAATAGAATGAAAGTGGGCCTAGCCCATACATCATGTTCAAAAAGGAAATACGAAAATGAAACTACAATAAAGGAATGTCTGTCCTCGAACCATGAGGACTCACCAAGCTCGGAAAGAATCAAAGTCCAAGCTCTAGCTAGCCACTAGAATGGAAACCCTGTCTGTCAGACCCTACATTTGGGGAAAATGTAGGTAAGAGTATGTGTTAGTAAAAAAATGCACTAAGTATGATACCTATGCATAAAAATATTTAAAACATACTAAGAAGGACATTTCATTTCATGCTATGCAATTTATCAAGTTTAAACATCATAATAGAGATAGTTGGAAAACATAGATCATAACTTCATGGTCAATGCAAGCTAAATCATTTTTAAGCTTTTGAACACATATGACATTTTTCTTTAAGTAACCTTAGTCCATTAATCAACTTATTGTGGGAAAATTAGCCTTAACCGACATAGAGACCATGTGAGCTAAAACATGATCACCCGGTATCTCCCACACCAAAAAGGGTTGTTCTACTTGCCTAAGGTAGAACCATGAACATCTAGCCTAAGTGGATCCACTAGATATTAACCTACAGGGGAACATAGTTTAAGGGATATGGAGACTGCTACTAGAAACCCGGTCTCTACTAACGGGAGAGCTTCCATCTCATGAGACTTCTTCTAGAAACCCGACCTCTACTAACGGGAGAGCTCCCATCTAAATGTAAATATCCACTCGGTGCTAAGCTTAATTCCCACGGAATAGTATTTTATTATTCTCATTATCCAAAGAGAGGCATGTCATTTTGCCAATCCAAGCTAGTTCATTAAGATAACTCTTATTCATTGATTCAATTAGGTGAGTATAGCCTTTCAACCTAAGAATCCTTTCTATGTGATCAGAAAACCTTTCACATCATGGTTGTAAGTGTTTTATGAGAATGACCTTTCAATAAACACAACAACAACATTAGCACTTCATTCTCAAAGCACACTTAAAGCGTTTACATAGGTTTCATAAGATCATGCATAAACTCATACTTTGCCCTTTCAAGGTTCAAAGCTACTTTCAATCACCAAATCTATAATTCTAACATTAGATAGGTATTTTATCATATATTCATGTAATTCTATTACTTCATGCTTTAGATCACAAAACTTCACTTTCATAATCGACAACCCACATTATGAGATCACAATTTGGAAAACATGGGGGTTTGCATGGATTCATAGGGGAAACATCATAAAAGCATTGTAAATCATAAATTCATGCATATTTAGATATAATCAAACTACTAAGATCAATAATCAAAAGAACACATGGTGTTAGAGGAAAACCCTAGCTAATTGGGTAATTCTACTATTTGAAATAGAGGAAATTTGGGGACTCCATGGGTGGAAGGAACCCATGGATGAAAGCTAGCATACCCAATTGGCTATCTTCAATTGAGAATTTGGATCCTTAGCTTGAAACCCTAGGTGAAATCTTCTTCTTTTTCTTCAAGTTCTAGAGAAAGAATATTTGAGAGGAGGTTTTCTTTTTCTTTTGGGATTTAGGAAGAATGAATTAAGTGGGGTGAATTTGGGGGGTAAAAGGCTTATATAGGGGTTCTAATTAAATATAGGCAAAATGACATAGTATAGGAACTAATTAATTAGAAAAAGACCCAACTGCCCCAAAAAATAACTGCTAGATGACCATTCACGGACCCTAGTCAACGGACCGTGGTCTGACCTACGGTCCATTCTGGTGAACCGTCGTTGGTCATTAGAGACCATGATTTTGGGGTTTGAACCACAGACCCCAACCACGGACTGTGGTCTGACCTACGGTCCGTAGGTTGAGTCGTGGTCCTGGACCTACTTAGGCAAGGTGGCCAACCAATGGACCCCACCTACAATCCGT
The DNA here is from genome assembly GCF_000226075.1 of Solanum tuberosum. NCBI lineage: Eukaryota > Viridiplantae > Streptophyta > Magnoliopsida > Solanales > Solanaceae > Solanum > Solanum tuberosum. The sequence continues at coordinate 60,420 of NW_006239271.1, read as the reverse complement.
GGGTCCACCTACGGACCGTCTGTGTTCCTCGTAGGTGGCACCTGCAGGTTCTGAGATTTTGGTTCATTAACACTTTTCGGATACGGAGTATTACAGATTGGTGGCATCTCCAGAGATAGAAATGGAGATTTCAACTTTGCCTTCCATGGAGTATTTAGAGCACAAGCTCTATGTACACAGAATCTATGGCTGCAAAATTTGGCTTGATTGCTTGCATTGATAATGGTCTTAACAACTTCAACTTGGAAATGGACTCTCTAGTAATTGTGAACATGTTGAATAACAAGGAAACTCGCAACAGGAAGTTGAAAATATTATTGCTGATATCACTCAAAGGAACACGAATGTCAGTGTTGAAATAATCACTGTTTTAGGGAAGCTAACCTCATTGTTGACTTTCTGGCTAAACTTGCCTTAACTAGTGGAAACAGAACCTTCTATACCTTCCTTCAACACTTCCGAGTCAGGTTAAAGGTTTACTTCAACTAGACAAATGGCAACTCCCCACCATGAGAAGAACAATTTTTTTGTTAGCTAATTCTTTTCACTAACGGTCTTGTAGAAAAGGATGTATAGTTTGATCCTTTTCTTACCTCCACTGGTGGTTTTTTTGTGTAGATATTATAGTTGGAGGTTTGGTTCATGCCCCCCTCCAACTTTGTATCTTTTTGGGAATTAATGGACATGGTTGGGGTCAAGCCTAACCCCCCACACCAATGACTTACAACCATTGGTGATGGCTTTTGGGGGGGGAAACAAAACATCATCTCCTTGGTGAAGAACCCAACCTAATGCTAATTGAGTTTCTCATAATATTTGGTATGCTAAAAATTCTCCGGTTTGAACCTAGGGGAACTTTATAGATCAAGCCAGCAAAATAATAAATTAATGTTGCAGTTGAAATAGATTTAAAAAAATTCATTGATGCAAACATCAAACTGACTATATAGTTTGGGGAGCAAATTTTTTGTCATTTTAACACAATACTAAAGAGGTCTTAGTTTTTTTTTTTTAAAAAAAAATAATCAAATTTATCCTTGCTCTAATATATACCTTCTCAACTTTGAGATTTAGAGTGAATATACCCTTTGTTAAAAAAGTAATGTATATATACCCTCGATGTACATGTAATAAATGGTGAATACTTATCCTTTGACATAAAACATAAATGTGCCATTTAACTTGATCTCATTTCACATTTATACCCTCCAACTTTGGGTGTTGAACAAGTAGACACATGAGTCCTATGTGACATAGTACACAGAGGACTCAATTTGTCATGTAGTATGCCACATAGGACGTGTGTGTCTATTTGTTCAACTTTGTACAAGTTTAAGTGTCTATTTGTGCACACTAATTTGTCATGTAGGATGCCACATAAGATGCGTGTGTCTATTTGTTCAACTTTGTACAAGTTTAAGTGTCTATTTGTGCACATCCAAAGTAAGAGGGCATAAATGTGAAGTGAGACCAAATTAAGGAGCATATTTATGTATTATGTCTCATCCTTTTTGTTAACAAACTAATGGGGAGGGGATTATAAGGTGGGGAATCGAACCCTGACCAACAAGGCGAAAATCTATGTTGCTAACCAGCTAAGCCACTAGGATCCCACAATCATACAATCAACATCATCATATATTATTAAAAGTGAGAATAATTTAAGTCAAAAAGTTGAATTACAAAAATACCCCTTACCTATTAATTTATTTTCTTAAAATCATTTTTAAAATTTATTTTTCCATTTAAAATCAACTTCATAACTATACCTCTTTATTTTCCTAACTTATCATCATATTATCATAAATAAATAATAAATAATAAAATAATAATATTTTCTTTTATTAAAAGTGAAAAGCTCCAAAATTTAAAGTTGGATTGTCATTTTACCCCTATACTAAATAAAAAAGTAAGAAATATTTTATTAATCAAATATTAAATAGTCATCATAAATTAATTTGTCATTTTTCCTTCACATAACAAAAGGAGAAATAAAACTTCTATTAAATTAGTAAATAGTTAGTGTGTGTATATATATATATATAAGTGGAACCATAATATTTTAAAAATTGAATTATCAAAATGTCCATAAAATATTGAATGACATTAATATCCTTCAATCAAATGCTATTCCTACGATAATATTGTACAAGAATATAAATATACAATTAATTCAATGCATTAGGCTATTGAATATATATACACGAAAATACCCATTAATATTTTTTCATTTATTTAACTCCTATTTATGTTATATTTTTTTTGCTAAAAAGTAAGTCTATCTTCTAATAAATATAAATAATAATATAGCAAATGGATGAACTAGATAAATCAAAAGACATGGAGTTATGTGTATTCAATTTTTATAAATGTTTTATCTTCTGATTCCTAATGCGAAAAGTAAAACATCTCTTCATAGTAATAAACATATGGAGAATTTTAAAAATTGTTTGGTATATTCAATGTGGAGTAAGCTCTTTGATCAATTCAATACAATATATTCATTTACTAAATTCTATATATTGTGTATATATAGTGAAAAATCATAAGGTAACTATTCCAATTCAGCAAATTGTTAGATTATCAATCCTACTTTGTGTAGGCGACATTTTCTCATATTTATTTTCTATTTGTGTCTCTCTTTTCTACTTTTGTTTATGTTCTCTATTTAATCTATTCATATTATAAGTTATTGTCTTTAATTCGACCTATTCACATATGTTTTCTGATAAGTTGAAAGTTCATCTTACTTGGGTAGGTAAACGTGTGAATCATAGTTATTTCACCTTTTGCAACATAGAATTTGTTATGCAAATATCAAATCAGGTAAGATTACTTTCTTTTTAAGTATAACTTTTTGGAGTATCATGAAACTGTATATTCTTGTTTGTGTAAATTTTGGTTAGGAATCAATTTACATAATTTAACTAATATTTTTTTGTTAAATTCACAGATGACAAAACTAATAATTTTTGAATTAGGGAAAGGATATACGCACCTATAATAATTATGATTTCTATACATCGATCAAATATTTTAGCAATTATTATTTTAATCACTAATAATAACTATTTTTTTTGTAGGTGTACACCACAAAATTGACAATGATCCACTAACTATCATATACATCTAATTTATGTGTAATTTTTACAAAACACAATTCACATTCGACAACAACTTCTTGATCTATATGTGATTATAAAAAGGTGGATGTTAGAGTTTCTTAGAAATAAGGCAAAAATTTTAGAACATGAAATTGAACCAATAAGAGACACTTAAATTATGTGTTGTGACATATTAAAAAAAACACTTTTATCAAGTTGAATACTTGTTAAAAAAATTACATAATTAAAATTGTTCGAATATTTCTTTTGAAATTTATTTGATAGCAATAATATTCTATATGATGTACCTTATACTGATAATAATCTTGATTGAATAGACTCACCATTCATTGATTTGAGCTTGTATATTTTCTCTTCAATTGCTATGCAAGTTATCGCACAATCATCATCTACTAGTCATCTTAAGGAGGACATAGATTGATCAAATTTCTATATAATTTTTGCAAAACACTACTCTCATTCGACAACAACTTCTTAATACGTATGCATATGTGAAAAGGTGGAGACTACAAAGGTGAAAAAGACTATGAAAAACTTAAGACAGGAGATATTTTGAAATCACACTTGACATTTAATTTATGAGTTATGACATATTAAACAAAAGAAACGTTTATCAAATTGAATACTTGATATATTATAAGAATTTCATAATTGAAGCTATTGGTTTGAGCTTGTATATTTCTTTTTAATTTTTGTGCAACTTATCACACCTTTATTAAAATATTTTCAAACAAGGGCGGCTCAACATAATTTGTGGCCTAAAGCGAAATTTTTATTAGAGGCCTAAAATCTATATAAATTTTATCTATATCTATTTATTTTTCTAAATTTCTAGATGTAAATTACTACTTAATATCTTTTATATAAATGATTTTTCAAACACTTTTTTTTTAATTATTAGTTTTAAGTAAGATTTTATCAATTCAGCATTGAAAAACATCCTTTTATTGAGACAATTATTATATGAATTATTAACACAATTTTATAAGTAATAAGTTGATAAACTTTAAAGATAAGAGTTAGAATCATAGAATTTGATTCAAAAAGTTGATAACTTGGTATACCTACTTTAATATGAAAATTAAGAAATAAATTTTAAAAAAAGAATTTGTAATGCACTTTGTTCAACACTTTTCGACTATTGATTCATATTTTTGAGAGTGTATTACTCTAACTATCAAAGATTTGAAGAAATAGAGTGCAAAAAGAGTTACAAAGGATAAATAATGTGAGTGTTAACGAAGAAAATGTAAGAATCCAAAACAATATTTCCTTAATTTCTTCTATTTGAATGGGGTTAAGATACATAATTTTTTATTTATAAAAATTTGAGGCCCCCAAAAAATGGGGGCCTAAGGCCAATGCCTAAAATTTTATAGGTAAGAGCCGGCCCTGTTTTCAAATTAAGTTGTTGTACTTAATTAGCATGAGATACATGAATAACATACATATATATTATCGTTATAATAACTCCACACAACTTAGCATGCGACACACATACCACGCACGTGTCCAAGACTAGTTTCTAAAAAACCTTTACCATATACTTTGAGGAGAGATGGTTATTGATATTCTTAATGAGTTAGAGAGTTCATACACAGCTGTATACCTGCCACTAATAAAGGCATAAATTAGTAATGCATTAATTAATTCTAATCTTATACATAGGTGTTTGTGCCATTTAAAAACATAACTATTCATTTAAAATACAAGCATTGACTTTTTGGTAGCATTTAGATCCACTCCATCATATATGAGTTAATCTGTTCCTTTTGTTGTTAGATCTGTCTTTCTCCTACTGCAATCTTTATCAGGTATTTTTCAATCTCTAAGTTCTTAAATTGATATATATAACTTATAAGAGCTGAATTAATCCATTTTACTTTTTACCTAGTTATGGTTTTTTGTACGTAAATGCTATGTGCGAATAAGTTTTTACCAATAAGCTTCATGGTTCTAAAACTACAAATTCAAACAAATATTATGAATATGGTTTTGATGTATATAAATGTAGTACATTTATGATTGTCATGTATGAAAAACTATGGCACTGAGAAACACTTGTGTTTTAATTTCTTATATGATGTTTGATAATAACAAATGGATATCACATATAATAATTATAGTTTTAACTCTGTTGAACCAGCCAAAAAAGTGTTTTATTTTTGTTTTCCTCTTTAAATTTCTATCTTTTTAATTAAAAAAATCAACGAATTTAAGGATGGTGCTTGAAGTTCAAAAACTGATCTGCTCAAAAGCAGATGGCTGGTTATATGTCTTTATTGATACAAATTGGGGGTAGGGGAATTGAACAGTCATCCAACCAAGCTACTAACTGTGCTCTCCTTTCACGCACACTTTTTTTTATTCATCATTGGGAATGCATTAGTTGTTTTTTTATACTACTCTTTTATCCAACGGTACTTGTCCACTAATGATTTTGCACATTTCTTAAGAAATTATAAATAAAATGGTAATTTTACCATATCACCCTTTGAATATAATAGATACAATGCCTAGAAAAATGTAATAAGAAAATGACTATAATTAATGATAAGGGTAAATTAGGAACTAAGCGTAAAATTATCTATTGATTTCATAAAGTGGACAAGTATTGTTGGATATCCAAAATAATATAGTGAACAACTATTGTTAGACGGAGAGTAATAAATAGGGAAAAAACTCAAATATGTCATTCAACTTTGAGAAAAAAGGTTCATTTATATCATTCATTAATAGTTGGGTTCAATGACATATTTGAGTTTTTTTTACATTATTGTTTACTCAAACACAATTTTAAAGACCTTTTATGTGAGTTTTTAATAGTTCATACTCATCATTATGGGGTACACGTGCAATATATGTGCCCATGTACAAGTATATTATAATATCTAAGTGTTAGTTAAAGCAAGTATTGTGAACTTGAAAATTGTAAGGAAAATGATTCCTTTTATAAGTGAGGAAAATCATTTCCCCCTTTTAGATGAAACTCGACTTCTATCACAGTTTAGACACACATTAGATGTGCTTGAGATGTAAAAATAAGCGAATTTAAGTTGATGCTTCATTTTCCATTTCTAATTTTAAGTTGATGCTTCATTTTCCATTTCTATTGGTTAAGTTATGGGTAGAATAATTATAATGACCATCTTGTTAGAGCCAAGCTTTGGGGATACACATCGTCGAGCTCAAAAGTGTAGTGAACTTGTGTTATGCATTGACTTATTTTTTTTCACTTTCACTATTCATATGTATGATTCAACTAGATGCTTGTCAGCCTAAATGCTCTTATCGGTCCGCCCTCCATCATTAGCGTCACATATTTGATATTAGTTTCCTTTTGTTAAAAAAAAAGACTTAGTTGAGTGGACCATATGAAAGTTGAGTGAAATGTGATTTTCTGAGATAATACCCACCATTTGTTAGATGAAATGGTACATAAAATGTATTATCTTTCACAAGCATTAACATAGCTACAAACATTGAAAGACATGAATAAAAATGTTGTTGATGAACCTAATTCCAAGAGTTGGTGAACTTGCAGGAATTTTTCAACAAAAAATGGCTCAAAATGAAATTGAGGAAATGTTAGATCATCTAAGAAGGATCAAGAGTAGATGTAATCTGAGTATATTCCATCCGGGTAGACTCAATATTAATGAAATTGAGAATCTTGAAATGGTGTTAAGAGTTTTTAAAAACTTTATGAAGTATCATCATGTTCTTTTGCCTGATTCCTTTGTCAAACTCACAAAGAAGGCCAAATTTACTATGAAAATGCTTCAATTGTTATTTAGGAGAATTCCAAAGGTACAGAAAGCTAACCTTAATCTGGAAAGGCTAGAATCATATTTGTTGGAATTCTTTGAAGGTAAAACCAGTTTAAGTTATAATTATGAGAAGAATGATTTTGATTTGTCGAAATATATGGATTGCGTCGGAAATAATCTAAATGATGTATTGATGCTGTTACTGGAAGGGGTTATGTCTGACTCTCCTGAAGAAAAACTTGCAATACACAGATTTATAAAGCAACTGAAAATTGTTCAAAAGAAAATGAGTTTTTTGAGATACTTATATGCCACAGAGATAAATGGTAATGTCGACGAAGAGAAGCTGGAATGTTTGGAGACTCAAATTCAGTTCATGGCTAATAATGTGGTACAACTTTGTCATGCTGTTTCAGTTAATGTTGTTGCTGATTTTGTAAATGATAAGGATGAGTTTGACAGATATGAGTATGATATCTTTAATAAACCGCCCTATCTATTATGCTTGATTGTGTTAGTAGAGTTGGAAATGAAAAAGATTTTTCTCAGTGAACTAAAGGCTTCAAAGTTTACTCAATCAAGAACTTTCAAGGGCAAGAAATTACCCAAAGGATTTTCACATCATCTTCATAGTCTGCTGATGTATCTCAGGAACAAGAAGCTTGAGATCTTTCCTAATAACATCTCTACTCAAAATATTGATGTGGCAATAGAGTTCATGTTGGTTTTCCTTGATGCTGATGTGTCAAATCGTGTTATTAGCGGTAAATGGTTGAATGAGGTTATGGAAAAGGCTGGAGCTATAGCAGGTGATGTTCTATATGTAGTTCAAAAGCTTCTTCCTAGCTCTTTAAACAAAGATGACAGTAGCAAAATAAGTCTTAGCTCGATAAAGATATTGGAGAAAACTAAAGATCTGAATGAACAAGTGGAGACTTATTACAAATCCTTAAAAATTTACTCCATCTCAGTTCCCCACTTCTGGTGGATTGAGATTTCTGGATTCTCTTTTAAGGAAACTGAATGAGATGTCGAAATCTAAATCTGGTTTAGATTTCTTGATGAAACCTCTTTTAGGAAATTTGGAGGAAGAGCTATCAGTTCTTACATCCATTTTAGAGAAGGAGTTGTCATCTTTATCATCCATTTTCATAAATGTCGCAAAGGTCCATCATGAACATAAAATTCTTAAAGATCTTCATAGACAGACCATCAATTTGGCAAATGAAGCTGAGGTTGCCATTGACTCTATTCTTTCTAAATATAATGTTTTTTTGCATATATTTTGCTCACTTCCTACAATCTTAAAAGAGATCAAGCAAATTAATGTGGAGGTGATTGAGATGGGGCCGGTGGACGTTGCTCACTATGTGGTAGAGCCATCTAAACATCTTCCAACTCAACATAGCAATCCTGTGAGTGATGAGGATATAGTGGGTTTTGAGATAGCAACAGAAAAACTAATTCAATATCTAACTCGAGGGAGAAGTGAGCTAGATGTCATCCCTATTGTTGGGATGGGAGGACAAGGTAAAACAACTTGTGCTAGAATGTTGTATGATAATCGCTTCATTATTTCTCATTTCGATGTTCGAGCATGGTGCACTGTTTCCCAAACATATAATCGGAGAGAGCTATTACAAGATATTTTTAGTCAAGTTACTCATTCCAAGGACAAGGGAGATAAGGATGATGTTCTTGCTGACATGTTGAGGAAAAACTTAATAGGAAAGAGATATATCATTGTCTTGGATGATATGTGGGATGGTATGGCATGGGAGGACTTAAGGCTTTCTTTTCCAGACGTTGGAAATAGAAGCAGAATAATAGTTACAACTCGACTTGAAAAAGTGGGTGAGCAAGTCATGCACTATATTGATCCTTATCATCTTCCATCCCTCACAACAAAAGAGAGTTGCCAATTGTTGCAAAGAAAAGTGTTTCAAAAGGAAGATTGTCCGCCTGAACTACAAGATGTGAGTCAAGCAGTTGCAGAAAAATGCAAAGGATTGCCTCTAGTGGTTGTCTTGTTAGCTGGAATAATCAAAAAAGGAAAATGGAAGAATCTTGGTGGAATGAGGTGAAAGATGCTTTATTTGACTATCTTGATCTTGAGTTTGAAGATTATAGTCTGGCGACTATGCAGTTGAGTTTTGATAACTTACCCCATTGTTTAAAGCCTTGTCTACTTTATATGGGGATGTTTCCGGAGGACACAAGAATTCCAGTGTCTAAACTGATAAGTGTATGGACTGCAGAAGGATTCGTGCAAAACATTGAATCAGCTGAAGATTACTTGATGGATCTTATTAGCAGTAATGTGGTAATGGTTTCAAAGAAAAGTTATGATGGAAAAGTCAAAATCTGTCAGGTTCATGATGCAGTGCGTCACTTTTGCTTGGAGAGGAGTAGAGAAGAAAATTTTATGCTGGCAGTGAAGGGGCATGCTAGCCAGTTTCAGCCTGTGGACTGGAAGGGAAGTCGAGTGAGCTTCAGTTTCAGCGAAGAGCATTCCAAGTTTGGATCGCTGGGCTCCAAAACACGGAAGCCTTTCCAGCAACACTTGAGGTCACTGATAACGACAAATGGAGGGATATTTTATAATTGGAATCCCTTCTGTCAGATTAGTGAATTGCGGCTTGTTAAGGTCTTGGATTTGAGTTCTCATAGAGTGAATCGTTTTTCGTCGGCTACATTGAAACCACTAAATCACCTGAAGTACCTTGCAGTTTGGGCAGATAAATTCTATTTTCATCCAGAATCACATCTGCCCCATATAGAAACTTTAATTTTGAAGAATTATAATGAAGTAGTGTTACCAGCGTCTTTTTGGGAAATGAAAAAATTATGGCATGTTGAGATCAGGGGATCTTTTGTTGTGAAGAATAATGCTGAATTTGATAAGCATGGACTCTTTGAAGGATCCTCTAAATTGGAAAATTTGAGGTATTTAAGGCGAGTTGCTATTGATGAAACTGACAGTGTGGATGTGTTAGTAAGTCGGTGTCCTAATCTTCAACAACTTCACATCACTTTTAAGGACAATTACCCTTCTGCCAAATTGGAGGATCTTACCCACCTTCGAATACTTCACCTTTCCTTTAGGGGGTCCGACTGTCCATCCGTGTTACAGTTGCCTTTAAATTTAAAGAAGTTGGTACTATCCGGGCTTCTTATAGAAAGCACTATTCCCTTCATTGCTGGACCATCAAGCCTGGAGTATCTCCAATTACAAAATCTGTATTTTCCTCGATCAAAAGAGTGGTGCCTTGGAGATATTACTTTCCCTAATCTAAAGTTGTTGAAACTGGTGAACTTAGATATCTCAAGGTGGGATGCATCGGAGGAATCCTTTCCCCTGCTTGAAACACTTGTTATACGAAGGTGTGAGAGGCTCGAGGAGATCCCCCTTGGCTTTGCAGATATTTCAACACTGAAACAGATTATGTTGATTAGGTGTCAGAACAACGCTCTGGAGGCTTCAGCTGTGAAAATTAAGGAAGAAGTCGAAGCGATTGAAGGATGCGACCGTATTGATATCACTACCCAAGTAAGTATAAATTAACTCCTATGTTGTGTTTTTGAGTATCTATATGCATCTAATGTGCAAACAATATGTTCAATACATTAGGTGTGGGAAGGAGTATAAGGCGGTTGTGAATCAAGTATGTGCCTCTAACCACAACAATGGTATTGTTTCGATTTTTTTCTATTTGATGCTTGCTTTCCCTTAATTGCTCTCAAATTCACGAGGATTTGTTTGAATGTGACTACTGCAGCAAGTTGTTTTTCTAAAGTGAATTGGATGATGAGCATTCCTGTATGAAATGCAAGCGCTTCTATGTTAGATTTCACATAGTGCATTTTTGGAGGATCCGATTTGGGTGGAACAATATTTTTGGGAAGCTAGATAGATATCACCTGTCACATCAAATACTAATACACAAACAGATATTTCTTATTACAACTCTCTCCTTTTTTGCTCTCTTTGTAACTCGAACCCCATAACTTCAGGATTAGAGGTGAAACAGTCAGTTCCCTCTTATCCTCATTTACATATTTAAGCTACCTCTGAATATAACTTTTTTTCAGATCATTTACATTTGATATTGAAATAAATGCGTAATTATGCATTTAGATTACATGTTTTGTGTCAAAGAAAGAGAAATTCCATTTACAAGGATGATAATAATAGGAAGATTAATTATTTGTTTAGATAACCTTAAAACATCTGATCGAAGATCCAACAGTTTAACTACACTACTACTGTCATATACACTCTCAGTTCTATTTTATTTGACATTACTTTTTTATTTCTTCGTTTTAAGAAAAATAACATAGCTACCAACATGTGAGGATTAGCATTGGCTTATATATCTACCAACATGTCTGTCACACATGGTGATCATGATACTGTGGCCTTTGCTTTTTTCTTTTTTTTTGTTTTTTGGAAAACATTCATAATAAATGGAATAATAAAAAATTATATAGAGCAGCTTAATCAGTAGTCTTGTTAAACAAATTTACAAACCAAATGTATACTAACAATCCAGTTTTACATACAAGAGTCAAAAGATGGTAGAAATTACCTTATCATAACAGGTTTAAACTAAACACCGATGGTTGTTGTAAAGGAAATCCAGGGGAAGCTAGCTGTTAGAGGTAATATTATAAGTAAGTATGATTCGACACTTATTTTGGTATCTGTACTAACAACAGGGCTGACTGTTCAGTACTGTGGAAAGGGTTTCGATGGTGTGTTCAAAATCATATATATATGTTGGATGTGATCATTGAAACTGACTCTTTCTTTTCATTATTATTGCTTTCGTTAGACGTTGTCGATTTAGACACATTAATGGAGTTTTTTCACCTTTTCCTTTTCTATGCAATAATAATAATGCAGAGCTCAACTCAAATTATTGACAGACATCGATTAAGCTGAAAGAACGATTTCAAGAAAAAAAGAGGAGAACTGAAAATGGGCAATAATTATACTAAACCATAAGAGAAGCTTATTTGCAAAAATACAATTTATTAATTTTGAAATTTCGAGCTAATCACAAAATATGAAACAAATAGTAAATATGAACTCCATAATTGCATCTAAAGCACGGGAATTAAGAAGCAAAAAAATTGAAATGTTTATAGCTACTTAGTACTAGATTTTAGTAATGAAGGATAGACGCGGCCTACCTTTTTGACACTACCATGAAAAAAAAAAACTTTTAGCGGTAATAAATATACATATTAGTAAAGAGTGTTAAAGTTTTACCTGTATTAGTTAATTATCATTGAATCCAATGTCATTATAGGCTTTAGAGACATTCACAAAGAATGTTAATTGTCTCTAAAAATATATATTTAACAACAGTTAAGCTATTACCGTTAATTAATTGCCGATAAAAATCATTTTTGGTGTAGTGTGAATGACACAGAAAAAGAAACCACTTTTTGTAAGAATAACAAACAGGAGAACCAAATCTCCAAATTAGTTACTCTCTTTAGTTAATTTCATCCCAAGATATATTTATTTATCTTACTATACAATCTTTCAACTAAACAAACAGACTTACATATATGTTATTATAGTACATTAGTTACCTACTATTTATTGCGATATTCTTGGAACCTCATTCTTGATCAAGAATTAGTCTTCTCCTCCATAGCCGTGTGAAGCATATTGCAATAGACTTTCACGTTGTCCACCACCATATCGAAAACAACAGGGTTCGTGTTGTACATGTCTATGATGCCGATCAAATAGCTGACGCTTTTATCTAATTGGACCACATACAATAGTTTGTCGTCATTTGATATTTGAAGAAAGACATTCAATTAATACAATAAATATTCCTTACACAAACTAATTAACTTAATAATACTCTCACTTTTATGTTATGTTTGGCTCCGAAAATATATCATGTAGAAATTAATAGAAGTGAAATGAAAATTATTAAACCAGGAAAAGAAAGAAGTTACAGGATTGTGCTATTTTGCGAGAGGTACATTGAGCTGATACTAAAATTGCCATGACAAATTGTCCCTCTTCATCTATAACTTTTCTCCCAACCCCTGCTTTCTCATTGCTCTGGTTGAAACTTCCATCTAGTTTAGTTTCAGGCAAAATGAGCTACATTCCAAACTATACCGGTCAAAAGTTCAGGCAAAAATAATTGAACTTTAATCATTTAAATTTCAGGCAATGCATGTCTAAAATTATTCTGGAGTGGATAAACTTGTAAATTTTATGCCCTACATGTGTGGCTTAAATGATGATCCCAAAATCAGATATATGTTCATTTCGACCGCTATTGTTAATCATTTGAAATACACACACAGAATTTCGTTGTTTGACGACTGCAAAAGTACTTAGGATGTAGTCGGAAAAAAGAGTTTTGATGACCTCCCGACTATTTTTGAGTAGTCGGCATATTGAACCTCGTAAGATATTTGCTGACTATACTAGTTGGACTTTGTCGATTATCATAGTTAGAAGAGAAGATTTGGTGTTGTGCCCACCAATATAACTTAATTTAGTTCATAGCCATCCCATTTCTTTTTGATTTATTTTGTAGGTTTACTTTAAGAAAAAGTCAAAAAGTGGGGTAGGCTTGTGGGGTCAAAGGCCTTTTTAACACTTTAAAAACTTGGAGGATAAAATATAAGTTTTGAAAAATCATTTTCTTCCTAACACTTCAAATATTAAATAAATTTAATCCCTCCAAAAATAAAGTACAATCCCAATATAAAAAAAAAAAAATTAATATTTTGGGTTATCAGAAAACCCTTTTTCCAATGAAACCTCAGAACTTTGTTCTCCAATGTGGTGTTTGATCTTCCATATACTAGCTTTATTGATTTTGTAAACCTCCATAAAACATCTTTCTCCAAGAATCAACCTTTCCACTCTTCTATTCTTGAAACCATAAACAAACGTAAGATCCCATAATAGTTCCTGAAGATTTCAAACGAAGTGAATCGGGTCTATTTGTTCAATCTTCTTCCCCAAGTTCAGTTGAATCTTGTTCAATCTTCTTCCTCTCAGGTAAGTTTCATCATCGTATTTCCAGTAACTTTAGTCCTATTTGATTTATTTTTTAATTGCGGTAGTGTAGTGAAGTTTAGATTTTTGCTTAAACTTTTGAAAATCTGACCCTTTTTAGTTTATGTTTATGATTCGGCATCGTTAATGACGTTTTGATTTGGATAATGCATAGAATTTTTTAAAAAGTTTTATGTTAGCGATTTGAAAACTTTTACTGTATTTTGATCGATTTTAAAGTTTTATGTTTGCGATTTTATTGTCGATTTCTATTTGAACTTCTACTTCTTTTGCATGTGTTTTTAATGTAAGTTTTGATTGTGTTAATAGACTAGTGATCGATATTTTGATATGACAAATTTATTTTTGCTTGTATATAGTACAGTATGGCTAAAACTAGAGGCGACATCATTAAACGATATGGTCCTAATGCTTCTAAAAATAAGAAAAGCAAGGCTGAAGAAATTTCCAAAACTTCAAAAAAGAAAAAAATTATTGTGGAAGAACATGAGTCAAACTCTGATTCTGATACAATGCCCGAGATTGATAACTACCAGGACAGTAGTGCCCGGTCTAGTGATGATGTTGAATCTAGTAATGATAAAAGTGACAGTGAAGATGAGAGTAGTAGAGATACCTAAACTGCTGATGAGGATGAAGATCCCCTGTCTTTGTCAATTTGTGCAAAAGATATTTCTGGTAAGTCATATGATAAATTCTTATATTTGTGTAGTATTTTATAGTCTCTGTTTATTTATGATAAATTCTTATATTTATGTAGTATTTTATAGTCTCTGCTTATTATGTAGTTGATTTATGATAAATTCTTATATTTATGTAATATAAATTATGTAGTTGATTTATGATAAATTCTTATATTTGTGTAGTATTTTATAGTCTCTGTTTATTTATTTGTTCTTCTATTAATTTAATGTTTGGATATATGAGGCTTTTCCTCATCTTGGAAAGTATGTTAAGAAGTCCTTGGATTCTCCTTTACCCATTCCCCGTTTACTTAGATGGCACACCGCAAAAAACAATAATATTAACGAAGGTGATCCATTTAAGTACAAAGGAAAAAGTACAAAGGTACAAAGTTTATTTATCATTATTTAGCAATATTTATTATTTGTTGAATGTCATGTCACTACAACAAATTCGATTATTAGGGATAAATAATTTCGTCATCTATAAATCATATTTCGTCACTAAAAATCTTGGGAGACGAAAAATAATTCATCAATTAGTCGTCGCTAAAAGTATACAAATATGATTTAGTGCTTCGTCGCTAAAAGTATTATATTAACTACAAAAAGGAAAATCGTCCCCAAATTCTTAAACATTTGTGACAAATTTATTTGTCTTAAAAAATATTATTTTTTTTGTAGTTAATAGTATGCTTTGTCACTAAAAAGGTTATTACTGTCGACAAAATTATATCGTCACTAATTATTTTACTTTAATCAGTGACGACATCAATTGTCTCTAAAGTTATATGTATTTCGTAGTTGAACAAAATCTAATTTCGTCACTAATAACTATATTTTATATACAAAAAATTATTTTGTTCTTAAATGTATTAATTAGAGATAAATTTATTATAATAAAAAAAGGTTAATTCTCCTATGATATCAATCTCAATTTTTTTAACCCCTCCCTAGGAACTCCCAAATTATGCCTTCTTGGGGATTCGAACTCACAACCTTGAGGTTGGAAGTGAGGAGTGCTTACCATCCAATCAACTCTCTCTTATCTTTCATTTTTATTTTATTTTTAACTTCATTCACTTCTTTCAAATTTAACTTCTGTAGAAATAATATATTATATGATTATTTATACACATACACAAATGCATGAAATTTACCACCCACAATTCATTCAAATGTAGATTATATTTTAATAAAACTGTATATTTTTAAAATATCTTTAAATATATTCAATACGATTATGTCATTTTATTTATTTATTTTTATAAATTTTAAAAATTATTCAGTACAATTATAAACTTATATAAAATTAAACTTTCAATTTTATTAAAAAAATTGAATAATCGGTTCAATTCGATCAGTAAATCAATTGTTTTGAAAAAAACATCGATACCCATAACTATAGTACTTCATCATAATATATTTGAAATCCTAGTTGGTTCATTTCTTTCATTTGTGCTTTCATATTTTAGTTTATTTCAATTTTTCACATTGATGGAAAAAGTTAATAGAAATTCATGAAATATTTCGCACCTTTGCAAAGTCTATGTTTGTAAGTCGATGTTATCTCTGCGTAGTTGTTCTACGTACGTATGTGGAATTACTATTAAATATGTACATATTTTTAGACAGAAGCAAATAGATCGATTTAGTCTATGCAGTTTACCAATCACAATTCAATAGACACGCACAAAATTAGCACCAAGACTTGAGAAAATATTTTTTTATCGTCTTTATCAATGAACGTGTATCAAATAAAAAACAAAAATGTTAAACCAACAAATATTAGCGATCTAGTGGTAGAACCATACCCCACTCAGGGAACTTATAACCTAGATTGTATTTTTCAAATGATGCATTTTATAATTGCGTAATTTAAGAAAATTGATGAAATGAACTTTTTCATTTTTACAAATCGACCGAATTCGTTGGATTTAATATTTTGCCCTCGCCATTTAACGAATCGACTCTGTCTATTTCTTATGAAGCACTTGTATTATTCTTTTTGTAAGTTGTCAATTGTAATTATGAACAATTGTAGCAAAAAAAATTGTATTTAGCTATGAAATTTTTTCGTAGCAAATAGTTGAATTATTCACTATGAATATTAAGTCGTCGCTATTTAACACCTTACATATTTTGTGACAATTTTTTGTTGTCACTAAATCATAGATTGATTAGAGACAATAAATATTTGTCACCAATTATTTATATTATTAGTGACGAAAATAAATGTCATAATTAAATCTGAATTTTTATAGCTAAAACTTATAATATTTAACTACAAACTATAATTTGTCGATATTGTAACAACATATTATTTTAGACGAAATTTTTCTGTGTCCAAAAATTAATAAATGTTAAGACAAAAAATAATTTGTCATGAATTAGATACATTATTAGTGACAAAATAATGTGCCACCGATAACTTTAAATTCGTGACTAACACTACTTAACAAATGGCGCCAATTAATTTTTTGGTGGGAAACTTTAGTGGACAAAACTTTGCTACGGATTTTTATGTTTTGTCACTAAAAGTATGTGTCTCATATATTTAAGCACGAAAAGTGAATCTTGTCACTAAAAGAGAACAATTAGTGACGAATTTGATATCGTAGCTATATATCATATTTGTTGTAGTGTGTAATATTTGTATTTTTTTTTTGTAGGTTGTGCACCCATACCTCACACCTACTATCCGTGAGACAAAAAAGAATTACTTGGCAACATTAAAGTCATATGTGGACGAAGTGAAGGATACAGTCCTCAATGCCTTAAAGGCAAATTTGAAAGGTGTGACTGTCCTTACTTCATAGAGAATGTGGAGGATGAGTATTTAAGTGATCACAATCCTAATCAACCTTGTGAGAATTATGTACCAAGTACTTCTAAAGATGAAAGTCTGTGTGAGCGTGTAATTGCATCCCTCGAGCAATCGATGGTGGAAATTGGTGCTTATGTACGAGAGGAGAAATTGAGAAGAAATGAAAAGAACAAGAAAAAAGGTAGATAAATTTATATATTATTTCTGTAAAATAATTTATTTGTATTAATGCTTAACCACTAATCTTGCAGTAGATGATGACATTTTTTCAGCACCAACAATTGATGAAAAGATCCTTACATTAGCTATAGTTGATGATGATCTTGCTACAGTTGATGAATACTTTGTTGAAGAAGTTGATGAAGAGATGAAGGAAGAGGAGATGAAAGAAGAAGAGAAAGAGCAATATGAGGAGAAGATGATAGAAAAAGAAGAAGAGAACGATGAAGAAAAAGAAGAGGAGAAGCTAGAAGAAAAGAAAGAAGAAGAAAGTGCAGAGGAGAATTTGAAAGAGAAGAAAAATGAAGAAAATGAAGCCAGTGGAGAAGAAGAGAAAGAACAACTAGAGGAGAGGATAACAGAGAATGAAGAAGAGGAAAAGTTGAAAGAAGAAGGCCTGGCCACTGATGTGGCAGAAGTGGAAAAAAAATAGACGTGATGGGTATTGTAATGTAGGTTAATGGTGATGAGTAAGAGCATTTGTGATTTTTGTGATGGGTATTGGTGTTTTAAGAGAATTTTTGAAATAGTTGATTTTTGTGATAGTTGAATTTTCCCTGGTTTGAAGACAATTGGTTTTTTGAGATGGTTTTTTAAGACAATTAGTTTTTGAAATAGTTGATTTTTAAGAACATGGTTAAAGTGGTTTGTTGTTTTGCTGTTTTTGACGAGAAAAATGTACATCTGATAGTTTAACATGTAATGATTTTTAGATTTCTTATTAATCTATGTCTTAATAGTATGTAAATTTTGCTATCACTATTGATCTATTTAGTAGTCAATTATCGACAATAAATTTGTATGTTCAATACTATAGATTGTTATCACTGTTGATCTATAACATTATCGATAAAAAATAAAGATATAAGAGTGCAATAAATAGAGAGAAATACTTTATTTATTCAGCACTACATTCCCGTAGCTTTTTTAATATTTCAAATTTGATAACGCCTTGAAAATTCGATGGGCTACTCGTTGATGATTCATTTTCAAGCCATCTAAAAAGAGAGCATATGCCCACTGCACAATTAAAGAATTATCGACCTGGATTTGTATTAGCGTGTGACGTCCTCAACGTAGCTGGATTACCATAATGACAATTGTAAGACTTTTTTGCATTGGATGTTTGAGATGCTTGAGACATTGTAAAAATGGAGGTGTTTGAGTTGTTTATGAGGGATTGCCTTCTTTTTATACAAAAAAATAATCAAATGTTACCGTTGAAAAGTAGCATTTGAACTTTTATTACCGTTGTGAAATTTGTATATCAAAATATATAGACCCCTTATACAATCGATGCATATATATGTGTGTGGTGTGTGTATGACCAATGAGATCTACACTCTGACATTAGTAAGGTATATTTGAGTTTATATCTATGTTAAAGCATTGTCGATACTGCACCTACTAGAATATGACACTTATATATAGACCAAAACTAGTAGAATTTAAAAAAGACAATAATTAATTAATAATAAATTATATTTTTGAAATTTGTCCAATTAAATAAGTTAAACAAGTCATATGATCATGTAAGAGTCCACATAAATTGGGTGTGGTGATTAGAGATGTATGAGGAAGAGTTGTGATTATTCAATCAACTTCCTTAGAATAATGTTCGAGAAAGTATAAGTATGTTGTAAGGATGTCACTTGTTATGTGTGGTTATACAATCAACATCCTTAGAATAAGCATGTGATCATGTATGAGTCTACATAAATTGGGAGTGGCAATCAACAATGTGTGGTTGAACAAAATGTATGTCATCTTTTGATTGATCTATATTAGATCACGACTATGAGCCTGTTTGGATGGGCTTTTAAGCTGGTCAAACTGACTTAAAAGTCAGTTTTTGACTTATTAGAGTGTTTGGCAATTAACAAAGTGACTTATTTTAAGCCAAAAGCTAAAAGCTAGGTGAGGGGAGCTTTTTTTTTTTTAAACTTAAAAGCCCTTTTATGATGACCAAGTATATTACCTTTTTGCCCTTAATTCTTTTATACAATTTCCAAATTGCCCATATTGAATTATTATTATTATTATTATTTTATTATAATTATAATTATTATTATTATTATTACTATTACTATTACTATTATTATTATTATTATATTATTATTATTATTGCTATTATTATTATTATTTTTTAAATTATTTTTTATTATTATATTTTATTATTATATTTTATTATTATTATTTTATTATTTTATTATTATTACTATTAGCATCCGTCTCTACTATTTTAGGCCAAACACTCCTATTATATTATTTTTATTATTATATTTTATTATTATTATATTATTATTATTATTATTTCTGAAAATATGAATTTATATTCCTCTTATAAGGTGGTAAAGAAATATGTGAATGATAGGAAAATATTATTACTTATGGATGTAAACTATAAATTAATTTTTTTTAATTTTTTTTTTTAAGTATAAAAACCTTAAATTAATCAACTTTTTATCATGTTAACAGCTTAAAGGGTATTTCAAACATTTTGATAAAAAAAAAAGTGTTTGCCAGCACTTATTTGCCAAACACATCAACAACATTTTTTTCAACTGCAGCACTTTTATCCAAACACATAACTACTTATTTTTAAAATAAGTTACAGCACTTTAAAAAGTTACTTTTTTTAAGTCAATCCAAACGGGCTCTAATTACGATAATAGATGACAATAAATTGACCAAAATGCTGGCAGCAAAAAAAACAGTAGCTTGATTACAAAAATAAATTCAATCAAGCTTGTTTAAGATTTGTTGTTGTTTACACATGTAGTTCTCTTGTGTCTGGTTCTTTTACAAATTGAACATTTGTTCCTTCTCTTGTTCTTGAAATTCACACCAACGCCTTTGACACGTTTTCTTCTTTTTCTTCCAAGCTTGGTATGAACAAGAAGTAAAAGAATCTTCACATTAAGCAATTCTTCTGGCACACATCATTTCGACTCAGGAGGGACAACATTAATAGAATCCATGTATTCAAGAAGGTACGCTTCAACTTTATACAAAAGCGAATAGTACTCATAGATGCTCATACCATACTCATTGTCATGCTTCAATCGCAAAGCGGCCATCGCGTGAGCACAAGGTATCTTGATAAAGTAATATTCCCTACAAGAACATGACTTTTCCAGTAGGTCCACATAGTCAGTAGCACCTGCACCGAACACGGTGAATTGATTGTCGTCCCCTATTACGTTCTCCACATATAAGGAGTCGCCCTCGATCATTTTCTTTCTTGTGATTTTTTCGGCAGAAGGCACTGTTTGAATACCCATTGATTTAAGGATATATGCATGCCTCTCCCTGAATAATTCTCCAAACCTCTTAGCAATCGAATTAAATATTGATGTCATGAGATACTCCCTTTCATTTATCAACATAGCATTGATTGACTCGGTGATATTTGTGGTCATCACATCATATCTATTGCCAGGAAAATGTGCCCTGCTCCACTTCTCAAAACCAATATCATACTCAAGGACGATGGCTGTCGCGGGACATTTGTTCTTGAATTTTACAAAATGATTGTCAAACTCCTCCAAATAATAAGCCTTTACCGCATTATAGTAAAGACAAAGGTAATCTCCACAATGATGATTTACATGGAGATTTTTATTGAGGTGCCTCATACAATATTCGTGGTGAGCATGATTGTAAACGTTCACAATGCCATTGGCGATGCTCTTGTGTCTATCGGAGATAAAGCACAAATTTGGTTCATCGACCATAATCTCGTTCAATTTCTCAAAGAATAATGTCCAAGATGCATCATTCTCTTTTTTCCACGACACAAAAAACAAATGGATAAACATGATTTTCTGTATCTTGTGCAACAACACTCAATAACACGCTATCGTATTTACCATGTAAATGAGTGCCATCAACCGCAATTACCTTTCTCATGTGGACAAATCCCTTAATGCAAGCACCGAAGGCCAAGAAATAATACATGAACCTATGACTATCCTTGTTTACCATGATACAATAGCTAGAACTAACATTAAATGTCTCGAACATGTAAGAAAAAGTCGGTAAGCATGAATATCCGTTCTTTGTTGTCCCTCGGACCTTTTTCTTGGCAACCACACTTCCCTTCCAACATTTTCAATAGCTTGGACTACAACGAAAAGAATTAAACATAGCCTTTTGAATCTCTCTAACATTTGGACCCTTGCCATCACGGTACATATTTACACAAAGTGAAGCAATGACTTTGATTGAAATTTTTCTATGACTACTATTGGCATGTTCAATGCCATAACTATGCTCACCAATGTACTTGTAGATATGAAATCTATCCGAACACTCATATTTCCTCGCCCGCAACATCCATGCACAATTGCGAGATACACATTTCACCTTTAAGTATTTAGTACAACTCTTCATAGTAGCAAAATCAAAAGACTTCTTTGTTGCTGCTTCGGCTAATAACAATTGCAAACTCATTCTTGTTACTGAAAGTTTGGTTTATGCATAAATTAGTTCCATCGGAGAAGGAATGGTTGGATTGTGATCCCAATTCCTGTTCTCCCTACATTTCTTCACAATATTCGGGTTCGGTATCTTCCGCGTCTACTGGCTGATATTCCACGTTAGTTGGATCATCATGTATATTCATTGAATGATCACCCAAACTCTCATTTGAATTATCACCCAAGCTCTCCTTTGAATGATCACCCAATCTTTCATTTCCAATCGAATCATTGTTGCTGTTAAATGAATTCGTTGGTTCAATTGGAGGCCTTGCATTGACGTTTATCCTCAATGTAGGCCTAGAGCCATCAATACCAATATCTAACATGTACAAGCTTACGTGCCTATCATTTTTTTTTATGAATGTGGGATGTATTTTCCCCTCCAATTCATTTGATAGCTAATCACCAAGTCATTTGGTTCGTAAGTTAATTCACTGGCCTCAATTACGCTTGCAATCATATCGTCATATGAACCATTGTGATGCAACACAATGGGCACTATCGTCTTACTAAATGATTTCCAATTCCAGCTTTTGGGAGTCTCCTCCCATACTCCCATATAATCACCACCAACAACAACAAATTCAGTTATTGCCATTATAGACTACAAATATCGATACTAGATTACAATATCACTCATTAACGATCGATGAAGTACGACATCCGTACAAAAACACGACTAGATGAGATCGTGGTTCAAAGTTCAGCTCCTGCAATGGCAAAACAGATTTTTAAAGCTTTTAAACTAAACAAATGTATCTACTAATAAGTTATCAAGTGATTATGGAAGATTTCTCAAATTTCTTAAATGGCGGGAAACTCATTTTGAAGCTTGGTTTTTGAAAGAAAATGGAGTAGGATATGATCATGATTTTAACTTGAAAATGGATATTTTGGCTGGAAAACTCGCTAGAATTGACAGTTTTGACAGCAGCAAAAACGAGCTGCTATTCTTTCCCATTTGGCTTTTTTCTTTTTTCTAATATAATTTTTAACAAATGCTAATAGATATATAATATTCCAAATTAGTTGGAAAAAAGGGGGGGGGGGGACCAACGTGGAGATATGGAAACTTAGGGAGGTCTTTTGTATGTGTCAATTAGGGCACATGGATGATGTCATTAATAGTGGGTATACCACAAATTATTCAAGACTTGTGACTTAATGTCTTTAGAGTGACTATTTTGCCAACTCTCCCTAGTTAGAATATATAAACTAGACCTAACCATTAAAATACTCATATGAACAACTACTGTAGTCGAAACACTATTAAAATAACGAAAAAGGGTCAAAATTACCTTTTAACTATTCAAAATAGATCAAATATAACCTTTAACTATTTTTGGGCTCAAAACTATCCCTGTCTTCTAACTATTGGATCACTTCTACCATTTCTTTTAACGGACTAATATGTGGCATCCAACATGTAATGGACGTCCACCTAATCACACCAAAGTGACTAATCCACCCACCCATTAAAAGTAGGTCCTGCAAATGTTAAGGCAGATAGGAAAATTAGGTATTGTTTAACTCGTTTTAGAGGGATCCAGAGATCAATATGTTAGAGAACATGGAGCGTGGATTGGTTGATTCTTAAAGGCCTGAAGAACTGCAATATGGAGGTGCCAGAGGTTCCATAAAGAACCAAGAAATATTTCAGAAACAATTCATAATATGTGTATATCTGTGTACTTCATACAATAAAATGGTAGAACCCCTTTTGAGGATTTCAATATCAATTAGATGCATAAGAATATATAAGACTGATAATCGAAACTATAAATTCGCAGGAGCAAAACACCAATTGCCTCCATAAAGTTCATTTCGAGGAGATAAGGATCAATAGTCAATATAGATTTCAATAAACATCTAGCCACAACAAGTGTACAAACTCAAATTCAAGCAACAATTCATATTGATAGCAACCTTTCTCCAATAATACATCATCCTCAAATTTCATCAAGTATTCCGAATTTTAAATCCATATGCGCAAATCCTAAGATAATCACAGACGTAGATTCAATGTTCATTCATTTCAAACTATGAATTGAAATTTGAAGTTTCCTCAAAACTAGTAAATCTAGAATAATTGAATCTGAATTTCACGATTATCAAGAAAATAAGACAAGAAATAGAATGATATTGAAGAAGAAGGAACCGACGCAGAGGTTCTCGGAAAGAGGCTGAAAAGAGAACCTACCGGAAGGTTTTAAGGGGTGGGTGGGTGGATTAGTCACATTGCTATTGTTGTGCCGTAATTTTACTATTCTTTAGAAAAATTACTATTTTGAAATGTTCTAAGTATAAAACAATTTAAGAAAACTACTTAGAAAAGAGTTGTCACTTAATTTTTTAAAGAAATTAAGAAAACTTATAATTTTCAAAGATTTAAACAGAAAAAATCATTTGAAAATACCAAAGAGGGTTCGTGGTTCAATTTGCACTTCGAGAAGGGTTTAAGCATTCGAAATGCCCGCTAACATGCGGTTGACCTGCGACTTGACTAAAATATATTTGACTATTTTTAGGAAAATAATGATTCAACATAATAACTTACAATATTTGATTAACTTTGAGAGAATGATTAAATAAATGAAGCTTTTTTTTAAAGGGACCCAAAAATGAAACATTTGAATTAAATTGCAAATAATTAGAATATTAATAAAATTAGATTAATTAGGACTTACTTGACTCATTTTTTTTTTTAAATAAAATAATTTAAACCAAATTGGTTAGTTTAAGCATGAACATCACTTTAAATTAATTGAAGAATAAAAACAAAAGTTTTGACCAACTTTTTGAGAAAAAGTGACAAAAGTAAAAGAAAACCATTTTTTAAAGTTTATTGAGGAAAAATACTTAACTTAAAATAATTTTAGAATGAGCAAAAATGTGTGAAGAAGCGTTAAATAACACATTTTTTCAAGAACAAACGATTTAACTTAATTGAGGATGTAAAATTTGACCAAAATTTAATTAATAAAATAAATGACCTCAACACAAAAAAAAAGTATTCAAAGCAAACCAACACAAAGAAAATAACTCGTCTTTTGGGGGAATCTAATTAAGTTAATTAAAAATTATAAAGTTAGAGTTAAACAACAAACAATAAATAATCACAATTAAATAATTAAAGAGTAAGGGAGAAATGAATTTGGGCCTCCTTTTGGGCCAATTTCGCTGGAATTTTTTGGGTTTTAACCTAATCCTGTTTTTGTATACACCTGATGTATATCAGTGTACATGATGTATATTTCGCAAATCTGCTGCACGTAACCCTGTATTTCAGCTTCCCAGACTTATGTTTCGCCTTAGCCATGTATTTCACCATTTTGGCATGTATATCAATGTATACTGCTGTATACATCATGTATACAACCCATTTCCAACTTTGCGAGACTGTTATTTCGCTTCTGAGACCTGTACACCAGCTTCCTTTTCACCGTAAAGATGAGGATGACTCAACAGACTCAAAGATATGCAAGAGTGGAGTCCGAATAGACTCGAGTTGATGTCATATGTAACAAAAGAAAGGGAGAAAATTAGTAGAATAACTCGAAAATAAAAGAAGAAACAATTGAGCACCATTTAGGATGACTCAACAGACTCAAAGATATGCAAGAGTGGAGTTCGAATAGACTCGAGTTGATGTCATATGTAACAAAAGAAAGGGAGAAAATTAGTAGAATAACTCGAAAATAAAAGAAGAAACAATTGAGCACCATTTACAACAAAATATTGAACTTAACTTAAATGATCCTAAGCTAACCAACTGGGAGATAGAAACTACAAAATATGATCAATTTTGACAAGCTACAAACAAATGAAAACAAGTCATATAACTCCTTGAGGACACACAAATGACAAGTTAATAAGAAAGATAATCCCACTTAAAGAATTCATCAAATTCATTTATCGGAGGACATGCTACAGGGAATACTATGCTACTGTTTTCAGATTTTACAAAGTTACTCTTTCTACTAAAAGAGATACCACAACTACTCTTCTCGAAAAATAAATAAATGAAACTCTAGATATTGTATTAAATCATGATCATTTTTATCATTTTTGGAATTTGTATTGCATCGGTTTACAAAAATTGAGGAAAGGTTGTATTCATATCTAAGCAAACAAAGGAACGGTATTACTCCTGATGGTTACTGAGGCAAACTATGAGAAAATCATGATAAATGAATGACTATACATTCATACTTAATATATTCACAAGCTACCGGAATACTAAAAAATTAATGAGCACAAATGCTAGGATTGATAAGAGTTCATACGACCAAATAACATAAACCGAAACTCAAAGCAATTTTTATTACATTAGCTACAATTTGTTTAAAAGATACCAAGCTAAAGGCTAAAGCTAAACAATATAAAGCCAAACCGTCCCTAACAAAACATGTCGAAACACCCAGATTATGATTTTCTTGCTTGAACTCCATCAAAGAACCTAATGGGTTATCCAAAAGCTGGACCTAGATTTTAAAATAGAACATGTCATGTTGAACATGGACAGGCAGAACCTTATACGAGCATAAAAATTAGACGAAACTATGGATCCACGACACAACTCAATCTGAACTCTCTTTGCAGCGAACAACCAGTAACTCAAATTGGCAATAGTATGAACAAGAACTATAGCGTACTCGATCAATACAACTATCCAACAGAATGTTCAAGCAAGGTAATACAAAATGTTGGTCAGCCAGCCCAAAGTAGAAACTCGTCTCATGAGTCCAATAACATCATTTAGTATCAAGATAAAATCACAACGAGCAATCAATTCAAACAACCTATAATGATCCAATTATAAGGTAAGAAACTAAGCGACGAAATTAAAATGGAAAGAAATTACCTTCTTTGGAGCAGCGAGTGGGACAAACCAGCTTGAAGGAACTTTTCAACCACCACACGAGGAATTCCGGTGGAAATCCGAGTTCCAAAACAGCAAACTCAGAAACTGTGGTTACAAAATACTATTATACTATAAAATCCAATCTCCAAAAATAAAACCCCCTTAACACTTAAGTGTAGATGGCTAATTATAGGGAAGATTGGGTAGATTTAGGGGGAAGAACGGATTGAAAATTTGTATTTGAAATTCGAATTCTTTGCTTTGTTTTTTCCAGTCAACAGTGGAAGGGATGGAAAATTCTGAAATTGTGGAAAAAAGGGACGCGACTGGTGTGACGGATCTTCTTTATTTACACTGATTTCTCACCGGGTTTGCTGGAATTTTCTGGGTCGCGTTACATCGCTGGATTTCTGGGTTTCTTGTAATTCTCTGCTCGCGTGAAGAAGGAGACGCACAAGGGCAGTGGGGTCGGGTATTTGGGGTTGCGATTGTATTGCCATTGATGGGCTAAAATGTATGCTGAATTGGGTCTTTGGAATTATTGGTTGAATTGAGGAAATTTGGGCTTGGATTTGGCTGAAATGTTGGCCCAAAATGTGGTCTCAAATTGAGTTAAGGTGAGGTTAAAATTGCCTAGAATCGTATTAAGAAAGTGGTAACATGAATTATAATTATGGCCTATGGGAATTAAGAAGTTAGACAAATTGAATTTAATTTAGGGAATTTGACTAAAATATAAAGTAAGATGAATTAATATTAATTAATTAACGAGCCTCTTAATTATAACGAAACAAATAATTAATTCAATTATAAAACTAATTAACTCAAAATATAAACCTAACTTATATATTAACTCATGGATTAAATTAAAATATTTAAGTAAGAAATAAAATCTTTTGGAGACGATTTTCAAATATTCATAAAATATTCAAACTATATACTTAATTATGTAAACATGTATATTATTCAAAAATTATAAAAAGGCGACAAAACATTTAAAAATAACTTGCAAACTATTATTATTATTTATTTATTTTGCAAATTTCTAAAATTAATTATTTTAAATCGCTTGAAATTGAAGAAGCTCAATGATTAATTTATATTGTGGAGGGCCAAAATTGGGTGTCAACAACTATGCTAAGGTGGACGTCCACGTGGCGTTATTATTTACATGTTGGAGGCCACATATTAGTCCGTTAAAAGGAAGGGTAGAAGTGATCCAATAGTTAGACGGCAGAGGTAGTTTTGAGCCCAAAAATAGTTAAAGGGTATATTTGATCTATTTCGAATAGTTGAAGGGTAATTTTGACCCTTTTCCGTTAATATAATGGTTTATTAAGTTTATCTTGATACTCTCTAATAAGTAATTTCCTTTTCTTAATAAGTAATTTTCTTAAAACTTTACGAAGGATCAATTACATGTTGATAACTAAACAAAGAAATTAAACAACTTCTCTGCTGCTAGAAAAAATAGAAATCCCAACGTTAAAAAAATTTCATACCACCACCCTACTCTTTGTTGACTCTGACAACAAGCATTATTCCTTTAATGTCATCTGCACCAACTCTACCTGATCGTTTGAAGGAAGAACTTTGTTCGAGTTCATTACAGGATCAAAGTCAAACCTCAACGTATAAGAAAAGGTATCATATTTCTCACATGTATAAATTGATATTTTTGGGAGTTAACAAATTTTTTGATAAATGGAATCCAAAAATAGAAATTGTTCAACTAGTTCATCAGGTCATCCTCGGCAAGACACAACACTTCCATTACAACATCCCACAATACTAAAGGAACCGTCATTATACTGAAACGGAAAATTTAAGTGGGTGTCATGATCTAAAAACTCATTTATTATATATCAAAGCATAAATATTTATTTTGGTGTTTTCAGAGTAATTTCAATTAAGATGTGATCATCTTGAGATGAGTAGAGATAAAATTAGGGCTTGTAAGAAGAGAGTGCCATAATTTGTTACCAACCCTAAATATTTTATCTCTTCTTACCAGCTCTAATTTTATTTCTATGCATCTCAATCCATAACAAGATAATCACATCCTAATTTGAAATTACTTTGGAAACACCAAAATAGATATTTATGCTTTGTTCTGTAACAATGAGAATTTGGATCAAGATAACCACTTAGATTTTTTCATTTGAGTGCGGTAGCGGTTTTGATTGCAATGAAATTTTATGCCTTGTCACCGCTGGACTGTTGAAGTACTAACCATTTCTATTTTTGAAATCCATCTATCAGAAAGTCAATAAAATTCCCAGATGCAATTTATAAATGTGAAAAATGTAATACATGTGCTTATACGTTGGAGTTTGGAGCTGATTTTGTCAAACCCTACAGTGGACTTGCAAATAAATTTGAATAAAGTTCCTCCTTGAAATGACCACATAGATAAGTTGGTGTAGCTGCGTAAGGAAAGAAATAGCTTGTTGTTGGAGTCAACAAAGAGTTGGGTGGTGTAACAAACACTAAAATGGTTGTAGTGATTTTCTCAACTCACAACAAACAATAGAGAGAACAAACTAACAAGCTTTGATTCATACGAAAAATGAGCAATTACAATATGAAAAAGATGAACAATAACAGTAGCTATGAAGAAGATGGGATGAGGGAACTAAGAGAGAATTGGGGATGAGAAGCATAGTCTTTGCCTAAGCATAATCATAATTCACATAAACCTATTTTGCTCTCACAAGTCTCTATTTATCAACCCGGATCCCACACATAGCCACTTAATCTGGTGTTGGGCTGATTTGCCAATACTGGTCTAGGCCCATTCATAACAATACTCCCGTCCTCAATAAGAACCTTGTCCTCAAGGTTCAAGTCAAGGATAATTTTAGTAGTGCAATCTCCACCAATTGTAGCCAAGACAAATTGTGCTATGGTGCCAATCAATAGCATGTGAACCAATATAATTTTCAGATCATCAACAATTAAGTGCTGCTCATTATCAACATCCTCAAAGGCAAAGAAGCTCTTGTCCAACACAACGTAAACATAAACTTGACCACCCATAAATTGTGTAGAACACGCAACAACAATTGCATACTTCAAAGAAAAACATAAAACCTTAGCAGCAACCAAGCCATTGATATGTACCATGTCCGCCAAGAAAATAACTTCTGATTGTGTGTTACCTATCTTGCGGATACACGCATAACTTACTATTGACATCACCGACAAAGATTTAAAATTTTCTGAAGGGATAAGCTTATGACCATTCCATTGTTTAGCTTTCTCAAGTTCAATAATATCAGCACTATGTGGACCAATATCTTCAAGTAGCGAATCCCTCCGCTTTATCCACATGTCGCACTAGAATAACTGGATTGGATGCTAAGAAAACCTCCAGGGCACTACTAAAATGTTTAACTGGTATTGCAGCAGTTCTTACATGATTCAGCCCAAGGCAACAAACTTCCTGACCCCACAATGCAGCTATTAAAATATAAGTAGAAAGAAAACGACCAGTTGTAACCAAAGTCTTGTCGGCACCATAGTATAGAGGAGTATCCGGTATACCAGGATCAAATGGAAGATTCAAAAAGGTGTGATAAACAATAAAACTTATTGAGAAATAATAAAAATGAGCTTGCAGATCCACACTCCAACTAGAATAGTTGGTTGGCGGAAGGTTTTTCAAAGTCGTCGTAAGTATATTGCACACAAAATATGTAGGAGAGCTCAATGTTGTCCATTTGTTTTGTGTTCCCACATCTATCACATGGCTACCCATTGCCTGCTCCAAAACCTCACACGCCAACTTTGGTGATACATTAAATTCGAAGATTCTCACCTTGCCATCATTAGAGTGAAGTTCTTTTGTTAAAACACCACGCTCGTATTCTAAAGCAATGATGAATTCCTGGCCTGTATCGAACCATTTGTCCACATAACCAGAATTTTGTAATCCAGTATCCATTGCTTCAGAATATTGTCCCAGTAAAAACACTTGGACATTTTGACTAGGCAGCCCGTCAAAAAGATCTGTGGCAGGTAAACGAATGGATATATTAACACATCTAGCACCAGGATCAAAGGGAAATTGACTCAAATTAAGTTGATTACATCTACTGGTAGGTGTTCCATGTTCAGCGTTAAGAAGTACTTCAACATAATACATGTCGCTTGTCAGAATGAAAATCGCATTCTTCGAGAAAAAGTTATCAAGAACAAGAGATGTAGAGTGTGGCAAATCTTCTAAAGAACCTGTCTGTTGCCTCATTATCGGAGCCAATCAAATGACACCTTCAAGACAAAAATCCAGAACGTTGAGGCTTTTGTAAGCACATATATCAGACAAAAGGAATCCTAAAAAAATGCACTCCTGCCCAGTATCAACCTAATTGCATTTGCGTAAGCAAAGGTCAAGGCATAATGTTGATCTGTTTTGGGTACCCCCATAATATTCTTTAAGAGAATCATGCCAACAGGGAATTGTGCGAAGCCATAAGGCAATAACAAATGAATAATCGATTTCAGCAAGTACCTTAGAGCAACAATTATCAGACTTTTCCTCGAACACCTGGGTGGCGTTTGGTATTGAATGTTTAAAGTCCATGTCAATTTCTCTATAGGGTATTTCAGCAAACACCTTACAGGCAAAGCTTTTAGAATAGTCCTCCTCATCAATTTTAATTTCAAGTGGTGTATCCCCATCACAATTGCTACCAATTAACACAATCGAGGAAGTAAAATCAGTGGGGTGCAAAACATTACCGATGGAAGCGACAAAGATCTCTGGAGGGACCTTAGAATTATCCGCAGGTCGTAAGTTTTCACCATCCAAATCAGAAGCATATTTCGATTCTGTGGCCTCCTCTTGTTTTCCATTGGCTAAATCAGATTCAATTGCAGCATGAAGAATTTCCGGCAGAGCTATAGTTGCTACGTTAATGGAGTCAAAACCAGCCACACCCTCTGTTGATCTTGTGAAACTCCACTGTCGAAATTGCAAAAGCAATTTCACCTTGAAATGGTTCCAATCATGGAATTGTTTGTTGCGAAACAACCCATTGAACCAAATAAGAGCTTCACCATCAAAGTAAAATGAAGGAAGAGGTAGCCAGTCCTTCTGGGAGAAGCCAAGATAGGTAAAATACCATTCCGCTAAAAAAATCCACCCTTCTGGATTACCCCCACTAAATCGATCTAGCAACACCACAGCCATTGGAGTACGATCAATGAAAGCACCAATATAACAAACACTAAAATGGTTGTAGTGATTTTCTCAACTCACAACAAACAATAGAGAGAACAAACTAACAAGCTTTGATTCATACGAAAAATGAGCAATTACAATATGAAAAAGACGAACAATAATAGTAGCTATGAAGGAGATGGGATGAGGGAACTAAGAGAGAATTGGGGATGAGAAGCATAGTCTTTGCCTAAGCATAATCATAATTCACATAAACCTATTTTGCTCTCACAAGTCTCTATTTATCAACCCGAATCCCACACATAGCCACTTAATCCGGTGTTGGGCTGATTTGCCAATACTGGTCTAGGCCCATTCATAACAGTGGTGTGGACTTCAACATCATTTTTCATTTTTTTTCAATGTTGTCAAAGATGACATGGTTTCTCTCTTTGTGTCTGGTAAACCTATGAGAAATGTACTATGTGACGTTTCTGAATCCTAGATGTTGCTATTGAGACGTTGAAAAACAAGAAAGAAAAGAGAGAAAGAAGTTGTCCTTGAAAATCTCTAGCTCTCGATTTGCATTAGAGAAAGCAATTGAGGAGTGAAAAATTAAGGAACAAAAGAAGGATATTTATAGTTGGTGTGAGATGTTCGGATATGATTATATTTAAAAGCCTTATAAATGTCATTCTATATACATTGATTTATATTAGATTTTATCATAACAAAATTTTGTTTGACCAATCAACCCAAATTAAATAGCATATTAAATTAACAAGACTACCAAGAAATAAAAGTTTTAAAAGAACAAATTACAAGAGATAAGTTGGTTAATTAAAACAACATAAATGACAATTTACTATTCAAAGAGATGCAAATAGTCAAAAATAATTATGCTCTTTCATTAATTCGATTGTTAACCTCTTTATATGAGACCATATCGACTATATTTAGCATACTTAGGTAGAAAAATATTCAAATAATGGGGATTGTATTCATCTATTTCTGCCCTGCAAAAGAAAGTATACATCTCATATTCTCATTGGAAACAAGAACGCATAATTGTTATTTTTTCAGGTTTTCATTGTATCAGCAAATTAAACAAAATAGTAATATTTGTAATTGAATAGCTTAAACAACGCACAGTTGACGTTAAGCATACATCTATATTTCTAGGAACTTAATATTATATATTTCTTTTCCTTAGCGAAGTTTGATGTATGTTGGCACTCTCTTTAATTAGTAATTTCCTTTTTTTTTTAAATAAGTATTTTTCTTAAACAATAAGGAGGATCGATTATATGTGGATTTCTAAACAAAGAAATTAAACAACTGCTCTGGTATTCGAAAAAAAAGAAGGAAATTTCAACTTTCAAAAAAATATACGGGCCAAGGTGGGTAGAGAGCTGATAAGTCT
Organism: Solanum tuberosum; assembly: GCF_000226075.1. Classification (NCBI taxonomy): domain Eukaryota; kingdom Viridiplantae; phylum Streptophyta; class Magnoliopsida; order Solanales; family Solanaceae; genus Solanum; species Solanum tuberosum. The sequence continues at coordinate 26,795 of NW_006239271.1, read as the reverse complement.
TACTGTTCCCAGATGTTTTGATGATCCTCACAAATGCAGGGACCCGGTCCTCTGCAGAGTGTTGTCGTCCAGGGTAATGTGCCTTACAACTGGAAAGCTGTCTCGTCAGAAGTTGGTGAGGCGCCAGCGTACTGAACCAATCAAAATGGACGAGGCTGTTTGTCCAATGGTTAATAATTCTTTATGGTTGATATATTCAACATGACAAACAACATATCACTCATTCATTCAAAGAGAGAAAATTCAAGCTTCAACAAAACAACAAGGGACCTCATAGATTGACGATTTGCTTCCTGAACCTGTTGTTATTTTGATTGCTTGTATTTATGCTTAACTTGTAGGATTTGTTTCACTTTGATAGAAACGTTTCAAAACTTGTGTGAATCATTGTAAGCACATAGTTGAGGGCAACATTGTGTCTTACGAAAAAGTCTATATTAATCAATTAGGATTAGTATAGTGGGCAATGCAGGCATTATTTTGGGTCAGTTAAGTAATAGGTGGTATTACTTAGTGTGAGATTAGGTGGTTAATCTCATTGTGTGGTTGTAAACTGTGTTTCACTTTTGCTTGTGAAGATTAGTGAAAACAGTTTGAAAATCCTGTGAGACAAGTTATGGTTTTACTCCCTTGAGCAAGGAGGTTTCCACGTAAAAGTGTTGTGTCTTTTAATTACTTTCTGTACTTACTTTCGTGCATTAATATTGTGTAAAGGATTTGGTCCCATCGTAGTTAGTGGACGCATACATTCCAACAAGAACAATTTTTATTGTGTTGAGTGGAGCGGGTTGAAGTTTCCGCGGATTTGATACGCCACTCCATTGTTTGTCATCGCTAGGTAAAAACATCAACCTTTGAATGAGAAAGGTGTCAGTAGTTGAGAAAAGAATTTCAACAAGTAAGGTAAAGAAACCTATAACTATCAAAGCATAAAAGAAGTTTAATTAATAATCCTCCAAATTATCCAAGTGAGTTTGCCTCGTAATATATATGTACAAGATCGTGCCCCTAATTCCTCCAACACCAACAAATTTAGCTTGTGGATTGGAATCACATGAGTGGAGTAAGTCTTGTTTTTCTTATTTAAATGAAGGGTTTCATTCTAAATTAAAGTTAGTTTTGGTGATTGCTCTACTGTGGATGAAATGGGAAAAAGTGATATTAAAATAATAAAATTAAAATCAAGAATGACTTTGAAGAAATAATATCAAATGTGTTATATGTTCCCGCTCTAAAAAGCAATTTATTGAGTATTGACAATTGCAAGAGAAAGGGTGTTTTATTCTCATTAGGAAAGGTGCTTGTCAGATTTATAGTCCTACTAGCGAAGCTATTGTTGTTGTGAGAATGAATTCAAACAGGTTGTATCCCTTGGAATTGAGAGTGTTAAATCTTGTCTGAAAGCGGAAGTGAAAGATTCTTCCTGGTTGTGGCATTTTAGATATCGTCACTAGGTTTTTGGTGGATTAAAAACTCTCCAATAGAAAAAAAAATTGGTGATAGGCTTCCAAAATTTCTCATCCCCTCCCAAGTTTGTGAAGAATGTATTGTTGGCAAACAATATCGTTCTCAATTTCCAAAAGGAAAGTCGTGGAGAGCAAAGGATATTTTGGAACTGGTGCATTCAAATATTTGTGCCTCAATTAGACCAATTTCTAATGGAGGAAAAAGGTATTTCATTACCTTTACAGATGATTATTCTCGAAAGACTTTGGTGTATTTTTTAAGGAAAAAATCAGATGCTTTTGGAGCATTTAAAAACTTCAAGGCTCATGTCGAAAATGAGACTGGTGGCAAACATTTGTTGTTCAAAACATGACGTCGGAGGATGCTTGGAGTGGAAGAAAACCAATTGTAGATCACTTTCAAACTTTTGGTTGCATTGCTGATGCACATGTTACGAACTAGAAGGGGAAAAAGCTTGATGACAAAAGCGAAAAGTGTATCTTTGTGGGTGTTAGTGAAGCATCAAAGGCATATAAATTGTTTAATCCACGGACGAAGAAGATTGTAATTAGTATAAATGTTATTTTTATGAAGAAAGCACTTGGGACTGGAGTATGCAACAGTCTACTCCATTTTTATTTGATACCGGAGTCGAAGAAGCAACTGCAATGCCCGAATCTGCATAGAACTCAACTCCTGCAACGACTTAAATTCCATCAACTCCTGTTGAAATTTCACCAACTGCTGAATTTTTACCAGCAGCTTTAGAAGAAACTGATGCAGCAGCTCAGTCTCTTCGTCGTGCTCGCAGAAATCCTGCGTGGATGGTGGATTATGAAGTAAAAGGAATTAGTGTTAATGATGATACAACTACTTATTTTGCATTATTTGCAGATTGCGAGCAGACAAGTTTTGAGAGTGTTGTTAAAGAAGAAAACTGGAGAAAGACAATGGATGCTGAAATAAAAGCTATTTAAAGGAACAATATTTGGGAGATTCTTGATCTTCCTTGGAATCACAAAATCATTGGTGTCAAGTGGGTCTATAAGACAAACTGAAAGAAAATGATGAAATGATAAGTATAAGGCACGGTTGGTGGCTAAGGGACACAACCAGGAATAGGTGTGGATTGTGCTGAAGTTTTTGCTCCAGTTGCAAGGCATGACAGCATCAGAATGCTAATTGCCTTAGCGGCTCAAAATTCGTAGCCTATATTCCAATTGGATGTCAAATCAGCTCTCTTACATGGGTACTTGGAAGAAGAGGTATTTTATGGAACAACCCGTTGATTATGTTAAGATTGATAATGAGCACAAGGTTTATCGATTAAAGAAAGCCCTTAATGGATTAAAACAAGCTCCACGAGCTTGATATAGCCACATTGAGGCTTATTTTCTGAAAAATGGATTTTCAAAAGTGTCTATATGAGCACACATTTTTTGAATTGGGGAGAACAGAAGAATGCTCATTGTGTGCTTATATGTTGATGATCTTATATTCACGGGGAATAGCATCATGTTTGATTAATTCAAGAAGTGTATGATGAATATTGAAATTGAGATGTCTGATCTTGGTATAATGCATTATTTTTTTGGTTTAGAAGTGGTGCAATCTGATGAAGGGATATTTGTTTCTCAAAAGAAATATGTGTGAGAAATGTTAAATAGGTTTGAGATGCAGAATTGCAATCGAGCCAACATTCCAGTTGAGTTTGATTTGAAACTTAACAAAGCTGGAAGCGGAAATAAGGTGGATAACACCTTTTACAAGCAAATTATCGGCAGTTTAATGTATCTAACTGGTACAAGACTAGACATCATGTATAATGTTAGTCTTGTAAGTAGATATTTGGAGTGCCCAACTGAAATGCATCTCCTAGTTGCGAAGAGAATTCTATGTTACCTACAAGGAACCAAGGATTTTGAAATTTTCTATAGGAAAGGAGAAAAGTTAGATTTGGTTGGCTTTACTGATGGTGATTATGAAGGAGATAAAGATGATAGAAAGTGTACTTCAGGTTATGTGTTTATGCTAGGCGCAGTGGTTGTGTCGTGGTCCTCTAAAAAGCAAACAATTGTCACATTATCAAGTACAAAGGCTGAATTTGTTGCTGCTACAACTTGTGTTTGCCAAGCAATTTGGCTTAGGAGAATCCTTGAAGAACTGCAGTTCAAGATTGGAAGAGCCACTATAATATGTTGCGACAACACTTCTCCCATCAGGTTGTCAAAGAATCATGTGAACCATGGAAGAAGAAAGCGCATTGATGTGAAGTATTATTTTCTGCAATATCTCAACATTGAAGGAACAATAGAGCTGCAGTACTTCCAAAGTAAAGATCAGTCGGCCTACATTTTTATCAAACCTCTAGGATTTCTCCCTTATCAAAATCTGAGGAGGTTGATGGGTATAGTGTTGGAATTATGACCTCCTTAATTCTGTAAAGGAACACGTACTTACTACTTGTTCTTTACTATTTGCAAGTTGTAGTAAACAATTTCGTAAAATAACAATTAGTTCACAACTTTGTATTATTTATCTCAACTTCAAACAACACAATGATTACAGACCTATGTAATCTAAGGAATTATAAACTCTAATTCCTAACTACCCAATACCAAAACCCCCAGGTTTAAGTCTTCTAACGTCTTCCAAATTTCTCAAACTCGTTAGACGTATCTTACACACACCACTCAATTATAATAAAAAAACTCTTAACTACAATCTTACAACTTTTTCCCACAAACTCGCAGCATTCCCAAGTAAATTACAAAACTCTCTCAAACTCTGTTTGACAGCGTTTTGATTGACTCTCTATGTAAGTGTGCAATCTTTCTCGAAGAAGTTATTGCCCTATTTATAGATTTGGACTTGAAACCAAAACCTATTTCAACTGAGACTCCTACTTGTGCGCTACTTCCTCTTCCGCTTGGAACTTAGAAGCTCACACGTAGTATTCCTACTTCGTGTAGAACTCCTACTGTATTGCACATACTCTTTTTATTTTCCTTGTCCTTGTCCCAGTCAAACTTGGTAAATAAACATCACGTTACCACTAACTGTTCCATGCAGCTTTGTCCATCTTCAAAATACAAAACTTATACGATCTCCTGATCTAACAAATTCCCCCTTTTTGATGATGACAAACACCTATTTGAACCAGTTAGTTTAAAGATAAAGCATGGAACATAACGTCACAAACACTTCCCCCTTTTGGCATCAATCAATCCTGCAGATGAAGTACTATAGTATCCAAGTGATAATCAACCATAGAAGCATAAAAACATAGTTAGCTAAAAAAGGAAATACGACTATTAAGAATTTAGACAGTTCCACAGCAAAACAAGCCATCCCACATCAGGGAGATAAAGTCAGAAATGTACAAACCATACTAGACCACATCAACAAAAACTGAAAAACAAAAACCACACACGACTAAAAGGATTTAAGTAGTTAAGGAATCTTGGAAGAAGTAGTTAATGGAGAGGAAGACTGAGGAGTATACTTGAAAAAATCTAAAAGGCCTTTTAGATTTTCAGAGTTTGTGGATTTCTCAACTTCAAGGGCAGCTTCATACTTAGCCAAATCTTCTTTCAACTTTGCAATTTCTTCCACCAACCTGTCATGCTCAAGTCCATAGGAGACATGAAGTTGATCCATAGCAGCATTATGAGATACTCTGAGTGCAATAATTTCCTCATTTTTCAGTGTTATCTGAGCTCGTAACCTCTGCAAAGAAGCATTTGAACTCCTCCGAAGAGCAGGTACAACATCGTGATTCACAGTACCAAGAACATCCTTTGTTGTTTGCACCTCCCACACCTTAACATAGATTTTAAGATACTCAAAAATCTTACCTAACCAGAATCCATATCCTAATACGTGTAACCTGTTGTCCTCAACACAAATAGAATGTATGTGAAATAACAACAATTGCGGTAGGTTAATGGGCTGTCTTGAAAGCAAGAGTTCCATCAAAGTGAGATCTAAATAGTTAGCCTTAATAGGTTTTTGCTTTCTAGGTAAAATGATCTTATGCACCACATCAAATAACAACCTATGTAGAGGAAGCATAGCCCCTTTGTCAACTCTAGAGTAATCTTCCACTGTAGGGTCATTCGAAACTTGCGAACAATCTCAAGAGCACTAGGTAGACCATCTAAAGGGGGCCAACTTTGTTTAAGGTAATGACACCATCCTGTATTAGCAACCCCCAAGATCTGAGCAACAATATTAGGAGTAAGATTAATGTGCTTCCCCCTAACTACACACTAGAAATAGACGAGGCCGACCTAGTGGCATTAATGTAAAATCGCCTAGTTTCCTCTTTACCCATCTTCCTTCTTGTGTTACCCTGAAGGAACAAGTCAGTCCACCACTGAGCGTGTAAGATACTCAGTAATTCCCCAATTTCAGCACCTCCAAACCGAGTAATCGTCCTGCCCCTTATCATACTTCTTCTTGTGAAATTCAGAATTCTCTTTGTACGATTGTCAAGATTATCATCGATGTTTTCAGATTCTTCACTCTCCCCCTATGTTTGCTTGGATCCCCTCATTCCCAGACTGATTTTCCCATTTAGAATCAGAAGACACTTCCCTGTTCCTTTTTCCCATTTCTTGTTAATTTTATCTACTGAGTTATGACTCTGTTTTACCTTACCTTTTCGAACCTGTTTCTTATGAGTATTAGAAGATATTTTATTTTTACCCTTTTTGGTTTTCTCAGATTCGGATGGGTCATCAGGGATGTCAATAGGTTCAGTCTGAGAAGAAGACTTACTTTTAGAGATCTGTGGTTTCTTGGCCGATAACAGAATGAATTGATCTTCCAAGGTTCGCTTCACCGACCTAGTCATCCGTACAGGAAATGCTTCAGAAGGTGTAGATTGAACATCGTCAGTGTTTTCCTTCATGGAGTGAGCAACATGGTTTCTGTGGCTTTGCGAAGACGCGACCTTAGCTGTTTGGGGATAAAATGAGCGATAGGGGTATCATCAGATAAAGGAGTTGATTTCAAGTGTTCCCCCTCACACACAACCTTAGAAAAATTTAAAGTTTGTTCCCCCTTACTTGATGAACCCCCTATAGTACTGTCGATTTCTTGTATGGGGCATGCATTGTATGAGACACCCAGATCATCAATGTGCAATACTTATTAAGTGTCAACATAGTAGGGTAGTTATTGATAAGGAAAAATTTCTAACTCGAGGTTTGTTGGAGATGGTGAGGCCATATTTTCGAGTAGGAGCAGGTTTCGGGAATGGGTTTTCTTTATGAAAGAAGATTGTGGAAGATGATAGGATTTCTGCCTTTTTTATCTATGGGAAGGGAGTTGAAGATTTTTCTTGGGGATGGGACCTGATTTGAAGTTTTGGCGGCCTTTTTAATAGACTAGGCATAATTTCCTATTTGGCACACGGGAAATGAATAGGTATGTGTGGTTCCTTTTTTTTCAATTCTTCTTAAATTGTAAAGCAATAGTTAGTGTACATACCAAAACAAAATTTCCTTGGTGTGCATGTTCGTTTTTGCTCCAAATACTCCCTTCTTACCTGAAAACTTGTAAATCACATTTTATAGCTTATGAGTTTTTATACTCTCAATGTAATATGGTGATTAGGATCTAAGTAATAAGTCCTTCCTTTGTGAGATAATTAATTGATCTTCATCATCCCTAGTTCCAACCTGTTCCTTTCAAAGTCTTCCCTTGCTAAAGCCTTAGTAAAGATGTCAGCAATTTGTTGTTCAGTAGCACATAAATTCATGGAAATTTGACCCTTTTCTACATAGTCCCTTAGAAAGTGATGACGTATATCTATATGATTTGTTCTCTCATGTTGGACAAGATTCTTTGCAATGTTGATTGCACTTGTATAGTCACAAAAAATTGGGACACACTCGATACAAAGACCAAAATCACTGAGTTGTTGTTTGATCCATAGTAATTGAGAACAACACGAGGCTGCTTGTCACGCCCCGAGCCTACACCCTAGGCGAGACCGGCACCCGGAGACCATTGCTGGCCCCAAGCGAACCTTTGGCCTGACTTTCTTAACTCAACAGAAACCTAACTCAACAGAATAACTCAATGCCATGCAAAGACATAAAACAACTTAACTGATAAAATCTGGCCCAAAGGGTAACTCGAGTCTCAAAATAGAATATTTACATATATACATAGATGAGAGACTCAAAACTAACTGACTGACTGTCTATGAAGCCTCTAAAATACTGAGATAGATGTTGGGACAGACCCCGCAAATCCTAATAAAACAAAACTAGGAACACAAAATTATCCGAGTCCTCTGAAAAACAAGGAGGCTCACCACTGACTCTGGAGTGCTCAGCTGGATCAACGGCGTGCTGAATGTTAATCCTGGGTACCTGCGTCTGCATTATAA
>NW_006239271.1:0-18511 GCF_000226075.1 Solanum tuberosum | reverse complement strand
ACTTCTTTGGGAATACTTAGTTCCCTAATAAATTTTGAGGAATGAACTCAACTTTATACTCTCGACTTAACTTAGAACTTTATACTCTTTACTTAACTTGAAACTTGAGCCTTGAACAAAGTTAAAATGTTCAATAAAGACTCTTGAAAAAAACTTTAAAGACTTGCTTCTTAACTTTTAAACTAGACTCTAACTTCACTTGACTTGGATCCTAACTTTCTTGAATTGAATTATGGATTCAAGAGTAATGATTTGGGTTTGGAAGGACCCCATGATGTTTAGGAATAATTTAGGACAGCTAAACTTAAGAAGAATTACGAAATTATATTTTGAAAACAGTGGAATCCACGTCCTGTCCGCAATGTGGAGCGGATTTTGTTCACAAAGGGAACAAGTCTGCGACGCAGACTCGTTTCATGCAAGCTGCTCGACTTTTCTCCTTCATGTTGCCAATTCTAAACCCTCTTAACTTCAAAGGTTCCAGCAGCAAACGCTTGGGATCATAAAGCCCTCAACATACAGTGGATTTCAACTCAAAAACACAACTGGAAACATGTACTAAACCAGCAAGAAAGTTCAACAACACAACCACAAGAATTCAACAATCATAACCCAACAACTTCAACAACACAACCAATCTTTTCTCGGAAATAAAACGAGTTTGGAGTGTGGGGGAAAGAACCAACCCAACACTATGAACTCACATACCTTAATAGGGATCATCCCTGACGATATCCACGACGATCTTGACGAAATCATTGTTTCTTCTTCTCTTTCTCCTCTTCTTTCTCTCTTCTCTCCAAAACCCTAACTCTCACTTTTAAAAAAGGGAAAAACTGATCTAAAATCAGTCTAACACCTTAATATAACCAAAAGAATTGGTTAGGAAAAAGACCAAAATACCCTTAAAATTTTCGGACTAAACTGCCCTGTGCGACTGTGCCAACAGCCCAACTTCCAAAGGGCATAACTCACTCATACGAACTCGGAATCGAGCAAACTCAGCGGCGTTGGAAAGATCATTCCAAAGGATTTCCAGACATAACTAGAAATTCGCCTAAATCATTCTGAGAAAGGAGTTATGACTGTTTGAAGTTGACAAAAAAAACTCATTTTTTTTACCATACTTAACTAAATTTCCAGATTTTGACTTCTTTAAAAAAATAATTAAGTCCAATTATAAACTTCTTTATAGTTATTTCAAATTGCACGACGTTACAATATCTCCCCCTTGGGAACATTCGTCCTCGAATGTGGTTACTCTTTCTAGGCTAAGGGCATAACATCAACTCAAACACCCAACAAGTAACCATGCAAACAACAACAACAACAAGTACATGCTTACTATAAATTAAAGAGCACTACGAAGGAAATTAGTACCTTGATCTGCATTTCCTCCGGATTCAAAGAGATATGGATATCTCTTCTTCATGTCCTCTTCGGCTTCCCAAGTAGCTTCCTCGACAAATTGGTTCCTCCAAAGGACCTTGACTGATGCTACATCTTTCGTTCTCAACGTGCGAACTTGATGATCTAAAATCTGAATAGGAATTTCCTCATAAGATAAGCTATCCTTGATCCCAATATTTTCAGTACGTATGATCAACGAAGGATCACCTATGCACTTCTTCAACATAGAGATGTGAAATACCAAAGGGCCTAACTCACTCATACGAACTCGGAATCGAGCAAACTCGGCGGCATTGGAAAGATCATTTCAAGAGCTTTCCAAACATAACTAGAAATTCACCTAACTCATAACCGGATGAACCGCTGCTAGGAAGTGGTAGCTCCAACTCATAAGCTACATTGCCAACCCTCTTGACTATGCGATAAGGTCCAATATACCGGGGACTAAGTTTCCCCTTCTTACCAAACCTCATAACCCATTTTATGGGTGAAACTTTCAAATATACCCAATCATCTACTTCAAATTCTAACGCTCTTCTCCTAACATCGGTGTAGGATTTTTGACGACTTTGTGCTGATTTCAACCTCTCTTGAATCACATTCACCTTCTCCATAGCTTGGTGAACTAAGTCTGGTCCTATCAATCCTGCTTTGCCAACTTCAAACCATCCAATAGGAGATCTACATCTTCTCCCATAAAGAGCTTCATATGGAGCCATCTGGATGCTAGAGTGATAACTATTGTTGTAGGCAAACTCAATGAGAGGTAGGTGATCATCCCAATTACCTTTGAAATTAATCACACAAGCCCTCAACATATCTTCTAAAGTATGAATAGTACGTTCTGCTTGCCCATCAGTCTGAGGATGAAAGGCAATACTTAAGTTCACCTTCGAACCCAAGCCTTTCTGAAAAGATTTCCATAACTGTGCACCCCTATCTGAAATAATGGAGATTGGGACTCCATGAAGTCTCACCACCTCTTGAATATATAACTTGGCATAATCTTCTGCTGAATAGGTAGTCTTTACCGGTAGAAAATGGGCTAACTTTTTCTTTCTGTCGACAATTACCCAAATAGAATCATGCTATCTGTGAGACCTTTGGCAACCCTGTGATGAAATCCATATTGATCATCTCCCACTTCCATTTCGGAAGTTCTATATTCTGAGCAAACCACCGGGCCTTTGGTGTTCAACTTTCACTTGCTTGCAATTTGGACATTTAGCAACAAAATTTAGCAATGCCCTTCTTCATGCCATTCCACCATAAACTTCTCTCAAGTCATGATACATCTTTGTGGAACCCGGATGAATGGAATATCTGGAGCTATGAGCTTCTTCCATGATCCTCTCTTGGAGTCCATCTATCATAGGTACACACAATCTACCTTGATATCTCAAAACACCATCTCCCCCTTGTTCAAAAGCTATTACTTTTTGCTTTTGAACATTAGCCTTCAACTCAAGAAAAATGGGATCTTGATCTTGTTTCAATTTCACTTCTGACACTAGTGATGACTCGGCTCCGCTCGATACCGCTATTCCTCCTTCTGCAGAATCTGTAAGTCTGACTCCCAGGCGTGCCAGTCTGTGCACATCTTTTGATAACTCTCTCTTTCCTTCTTCAATATGGGCGGTGCTACCCATAGACAACCTGCTTAAAGAATCAGCAACAACATTAGCCTTACCTGGGTGGTAAAGAATACTCAGGTCATAATCCTTGAGTAATTCCAACCACCTCCTCTGTCTGAGATTAAGCTCTTTCTGAGTAAGCACATATTGAAGGCTTTTGTGATCAGTAAATATATCAACATGCACACCATACAAGTAATGACGCCATATCTTCAAAGCGAACACTATTGCAGCCAACTCTAAATCATGGGTTGGGTAATTCTTCTCATGAACTTTCAACTGTCTGGAGGCATAAGCTATAACCTTGCCATTCTGCATTAAGACACAACCCAAACCAACTCTAGATGCATCACAATACACCACAAAACCTTGAGTACTTTCTGGTAACGTCAAAATTGGAGCGGTAATCAACCTCTTTTTCAATTCCTGAAAGTTGTTCTCACAAGCTTCAGACCATTGAAATTTCACTGTCTTCTGAGTCAACCTGGTCAAAGGAGATGCAATAGACGAGAACCCCTCTACAAACCTTCTATAATAGCCAGCTAAACCCAAGAAACTCCTAATTTCAGTTAGAGACGTGGGTCTAGGCCAATTCTGCACTGCCTCAATTTTTTGAGTATCAACATTAATTCCATCACCAGATACAATATGGCCTAGGAATGCCACCGACTCAAGCCAAAACTCACATTTAGAGAACTTGGCATATAACTCCTTATCTTTCAAAGTCTGAAGAACTATTCTGAGATGACTAACATGATCTTCTTCATTCCTTGAATAGATTAGTATGTCATTAATGAAGACGATAACAAACATATCTAAATAAGGTTTGAAGACTCTATTCATCAAGTCCATGAAAGCTGCCGGTATATTGGTCAAACCAAAGGACATGACCAAAAACTCGTAATGACCATATCTGCTTCTGAAAGTTGTCTTTGGAATATCACATTCTCTTACTCTTAATTGTATGATAGCCTGATCTGAGGTCAATTTTTGAAAAACAAGTGGCACCCTGAAGCTGATCAAAGAGATCATCAATCCATGGAAGAGGATAGTTATTCTTGATGGTAACCTTGTTCAACTGGTAGTAGTCTATACACATCCTGAGGGAACCATCTTTCTTTCACACAAACAAGACCGGAGCACCCCAAGGTGAGACACTCGGTCGAATGAAACCCTTTTCTAGGAGATCTTTCAACTGCTCTTTCAACTCTGCTGGTGCCATTCTATATGGCAGAATAGAGATAGGATGAGTACCTGGAATGAGGTCTATGCCGAAATCTATTTCTCTCAGGAGGAATTCCGGGTAGATCATCAAGAAAAACTTCTGGAAATTCTATTACTATAGGAACTGACTGAAAATGAGGTATCTCAACACTAAAGTCATTAACTCGGACTAACTGATAGATACAACCCTTCGAAACTAACTTTCTCACCTTAAGGTATAAAATGAAAGGACCCTTAGGCACAACTGAACTGCTACTCCACTCTATGACCAGCTCATTCGGAAACTGGAACTTGACCACTTGAGTTCTGAAATCTATCGATGCCTAACAAGCATAAAGCCAATCCATACCTAGAATGACATCGAAATCTACCATGTCTAACTCAACCAAATCAGCCACGATGCTCTTGTTATTGATGGAAATGGGACAATCACGATAGACTCTTTCTGCTAGAATAGACTCCCCAACAGGTGTAAAAACACAAAAGGGTTCACAAAGTCTTTCAGGAAGAACATCAAACTTATTTGCAACGTAAGGAGGTAAAAACGATAAACTTGCTCCTGGGTCTAACAAAGCATACACATTAAAAGCAAAGACCTTGATCATACCAGTGACCACATTCGGAGAGTTCTCTTGCTCAAGACGACTGGTGAGTGCATAGAGACGGTTTGCTCCTCCGCTCGTACTAGAAGTAGATCTTCTAGGTGCCATCCTGTCTGGGGGAGCAATTGATGAAGATTGGGCCTTACTGTCCAAATTTCCACTTTCTTGCATATTCTTAGGGCACTCCTTCATGAAGTGACCATCTTGTTCACACTTAAAACAACCTGTCTGACCATCACGACATTTACCCGGGTGGGTTCTACCACACCTAACACATGCAGGAAACAAATTACTTCCTTGTGCCACACTACCTGAAGACTGTGCTGGTCTAGCCTTGAAGTCCTTTGAATTCTGGCCATTATGTTCCCTTCTGTATCTGGGTGCAGGTGCTCTAGCAGATGATGGAGCAGGTCCCTTTTGCCTTTGCTGAAAAGATGAACGGTTCACATTACCTTTCTGCTGCCCGAACTCATTACCGGTCTTGGCTCTCTTACTTCTGAACTCTTCCATGTCCCTTAGATTCTCTTCCTCAACCTGCTGTACATAGACCATTAACCTTGATATATCCATGTCCCCGATAAACATTGCAGCCCTACCTTCCTTACTTGACAAACGAGACAGCCCAGCAACAAACAAGCTCATTCTACTCCTCATGTCCACAACCATCTCCGGAGCATAGCGGGATAGTTGTGTGAACTTCATACTGTACTCATGAACACTCAAAGACTCCTGCTTAAGTGTGAGGAACTCACGTACCTTGGCCTCTTTCAATTCTCGAGGAAAGAAATGCCCCAAGAAAGCTTCCTCAAAACAGGCCCAACTCGCAAGTGGTGCATTCTCAACTCTGCCCCCTTTCCATTGGTCGAACCATGCTCTAGCAACATCCTTCAATTGATACGCAGCTAGTTCAACCCGCTCAATATCTGCCACATGCATCACATCAAAAATCTTCTTCAACTCCTCCATGAAGTTTTCTGGATCCTCGATAGTGCTCGAACCCATGAAACTCGGAGGATTCATCCTCAAGAACTCACGAATCCTCGACGTGTCAGCTTCTTTATGTCGAGCTCCCCTTTGCTGACCAATCTGATTTGTCACAACTTGACTTAATATCCTACTTGCCTCTCTGAACTCAGCATTATAAACTTCCCCTTAATGTTGCACTCCAGGGGCATAAGGTAACTCTTGCTCATCAACATAACGTCTAGGAAGACGCCCTCTGCCAACTCTTCGTGGAGGCATGATTATTTGAAACACGCACAAGCATGAATTAGAAAGAAACTTTTTAGAGATAAACTTTAAAACACAAAATGAGTATGAAAGAAATGAGAAATCTTCCTGCATATTGTAGCCTCCCAATTATAGATGTGGCGCGCTTCACACCTATAACTAGGACTCTATATACACGACTTCAAAGACTCCCTAGGACTTTTGAACTCTTTGCTCTCATACCAAGTTTGTCAAGCCCCGAGTTTACACCCTGGGCGGGACCGGTACCCGGAGACCATTGCTGGCCCCAAGAGAACCCTTGGCATGGCTTTCTTAACTCAGTGGAAACCTAATTCAACAGAATAACTCAATGCCATACAAAGACATAAAACAACTTAACTGATAAATCTGGCCCAAAAGGGCAACTCGAGTCTCAAAATAGAATATTTACATATATACATAGATAAGAGACTCAAAACTAACTGACTGACTGTCTATGAAGCCTCTAAAATACTGAGATGGATGTTGGGACAGACCCCGCAAATCCTAATAAAACAAAACTAAGAACACAAAAATATTCGAGTCCTCCGGAAAGCAAGGAGGCTCACCACTGACTCTGGAGTGCTCAGCTGGATCAACGGCGTGCTGGGTGCTGATCCTGGGTACCTGCGTCTGCATCATAAGATGATGCAGGCCAACTGACATCAGTACATGGAATATACGAGTATGCGAGATGGAAAGCTAAACAACCACTTAAGCTTGAAAAGAGTAAAAAGGAACTCTTACCTTGGCTCTGTACGACTTATGAGTAAAAGAACTCAAATGTAAAGCAATAAGTCATATACAATACATATAAAGCTTGTAAAACAATGTAAACAACTTAGTTCGTTAAGGATAAAACGATAACAAACTCAACTTTACCTATATAGAAGTAATATAGCTTTTGTGGGAGGTTCTTTAACCGACAACCACCACTACGAGCCTTCCGTCAAGTCCCATGTTGGCGCATGGTTCTTATGGAGAGTTGAGTTAATATGAACTCGTGTCCCCAATTCGGTGCTCAATACTACTCCCAAAAATACTTTGGCTCATATGTTTTAAAAACAAACTTCTTTCTTTTAGTTTGAGATAATTTTTCAAAACTTAGCCCAAAGGCTCTTTTGGAAATCAGAGTTCCTTTCTTACTTCAAATGTAAAAACATTTATACACTTCTTTGGGAATACTTAGTTCCCTAATAAATTTTGAGGAATGGACTCAACTTTATGCTCTCGACTTAAGTTAGAACTATATACTCTTTACTTAACTTGAAACTTGAGCCTTGAACAAAGTTAAAATGTTCAATAAAGACTCTTGAAAAAAACTTTAAAGACTTGCGTCTTAACATTTAAACTAGACTCTAACTTCACTTGACTTGGATCCTAACTTTCTTGAATTGAATTATGGATTCAAGAGTAATGATTTGGGTTTGGAAGGACCCCATGATGTTTAGGAATAATTTAGAACAGCTAAACTTAAGAAGAATTATGAAATTAAATTTTGAAAACAATGGAGTCTGCATCCTGTCCGCAACGCGGAGCAGATTTTGTTCACAGAGGGAACAAGTCTGCGACGCAGACTTGTTTCATGCAAGCTGCTCGACTTTTCTCCTTCATGTTGCCAACTCTAAACCCTCTTAACTTCAAAGGTTCCAGCAGCAAACACGTGGGATCATAAAGCCCTCAACATACAGTGGATTTCAACTCAAAAACACAACTGGAAATATGTACTAAACTAGCAAGAAAGTTCAACAACACAACCACAAGAATTCAACAATCACAACCCAACAACCTCAACAACACAACCAATCTTTTCTCGGAAATAAAACGAGTTTGGCGTGTGGGGGAAAGAACCAACCCAACACTATGAACTCACATACCTTAATAGGGATCACCCCCGACGATATCCACGACGATCTTGACGAAATCCCTTGCTTCTTCTTCTCTTTCTCCTCTTCTTTCTCTCTTCTCTCCAAAACCATAACTCTCACTTTTAAAAAGGGAAAAACTGATCTAAAATCAGTCTAACACCTTAATATAACCAAAAGAATTGGTTAGGGAAAAGACCAAAATACCCTTAAAATTTTCGGACTAAACTGCCCTGTGCGACTGTGCCAACAGCCCAACTTCCAAAGGGCATAACTCACTCATACGAACTCGGAATCGAGCAAACTTAGCGGTGTTGGAAAGATAAATCCAAGGGCTTTCCAGACATAACTGGAAATTCGCCTAAATCATTCTGAGAAAGGAGTTATGACTGTTTGAAGTTGACAAATAAAAACTCATTTTTTTCCCATACTTAACTAAATTTCCAGATTCTGACTTCTTTAAAAAAATAACTAATTCCAGTTATAAACTTCTTCATAGTTATTTCAAATTGCACGACGTTACACTGCTGCTACATATTTAGCTTCTGTGGTGGATAATGCAACCAAGTTTTTTTCTTTGATCCCCAAGAGATTAAACATAAACCTAGAAAGTGAGCCATACCTGTGGTACTTTTTCTATCTGCTAGATAACCGGCATAATCCGCATCAGCGTATCCTACTAATTCAAAATTACTCCTTTTTGGATACCATACTCCTAAATCAGTAGTTCCTTTTAAGTATCTAGGGATTCTTTTAGCTTCTTGGAGATGAGATTCTTTGGGGTTAGTTTGAAATCGAGCACATAATCCCACATTGAACACAATATCAGGCCTGTTGGCAGTAAGATATAAAAGTGACCCAATCATACCTCAATACAATTTTTGTTCCACAACAAAAACATGTTCCTTCCATGTCTAATTTTGTAGTTGTAGCTATTGGGGTATCAATTTGTTTAGCATCTTCCATTTTGAATCTTTTGAGGAGTTCCTTGACATACTGTTGCTGATGAATAACTGTACTTGTAGGTGTTTGCTTTATTTGAACCCCAAAAAGTAGTTTAATTCTCCAATCATTCTCATCTCGAACTCATTGCTCATAAGATTGGCAAATTCATTAGTGAGTGTCTTGTTTGTTGCTCCAAAGATGATGTCGTCGACATACACATGTAAAATCAGTAGGTCTTTCCCTTTGTTTCAGAGAAAAAGTGTATTGTCAATTTTACCTCTTGAATAACCATGGCTTAGGAGAAACTTCGACAGTCTATCATACCATACCCTTGGAGCTTGTTTTAACCCATAAAGAGCCTTATCAAGTTTGTAGACATAGTCAGGATAGTCATTGTTCTCAAAACCAGGGGGTTGTTTCACAAAAACTTCTTCCTTTAGTAGCCCATTAACAAATGCACTTTTTATGTCCATCTCATACAGGGTGAACTCCATGTGAGCTGCAAATGCTATGAGTAATCTAATTGCCTCCAACCTTGCCACAGGTGCGAATGTTTCGTCGTAGTCTATCCCTTCTTCTTTATTGTACCCTTGAACTACTAGCCTAGCTTTGTTTCTTGTAATTGAGCCATGTTCATCTAACTTGTTTCTAAACACCCATTTTGTACCAATTATAGTTCTGTTTGATAGTTTAGGTACAAGATGCCAAACTTTACTTCTTTCAAATTGGTTCAGTTCTTCTTCCATGACTATGATCCAGTCTGCATCTTGAAGAGCTTCACTGATCTTCTTTGGTTCCATCATGGATAGGAATGCGTTGAAAGCACAATGGTATTTCCGCCCTGATCTTGTGGTTATTCTGGAAGTCAGTTCAGTGAGTATGTTATCCAAAGGGTGTGATCCTTGGTATTTGTAATCCGTTACGACCAAGTTTGATTGTTCTACATCTTGACCATCATTCAGCTCTATTTGATCTCTTTCTAGTACCCTTTCTGAGTTCTCATCTTGGTCATTATGAGAATGAATGACGATTTCATTATTTTCGTGGGGAAGACCTGGTCCTTTTTATTATCAGCGGGTGCTTCTGAAATTTCATCATCTTCCTGTAGGCTCTAGTTAGACATATTATTGTACTCATCAAATACAACATAGATACTCTTTTCTACACACATGGTCCGTTTGTTTAGTACCCTATAGGCTTTGCTATGCGTGGAGTAGCCTAGAAAAATCCCTTCATCGCTTTTTGCATCGAATTTTCCCAACAGATTCTTTCCATTATTATGAATAATGCATTTACATCCAAATATTCTTAGATGTGAGATTTTGGGTTTTCTACCTTTTAATAGTTCATGAGGGGTTTTATCTAGCAAGGGTCGAGACATGCATCTATTTATGGTGTAGCACGCAACATTGATGTCTTCTGCCTAGAATTGGTTAGTGATTTTGTTAGCAATCATCATTGTTCTAACCATTTCTTGGAGGGTTCTATTTTTTCTTTCAACTACACCATTATGTTGTGGAATTCTAGGAGCGGAGAAATTATGATCAACTCCATGAAGGTCACAATACTGAGTAAATTTTGAGTTTTCAAATTCAGTGCCATGATCAGACCTAATTGAGTCAATTGTTTTTCAAAATTATTTTGGAGTTTTCTTATAAGGGAGCAAAAGGCTTCAAATGCATCATCTTTAGAAGCTAGAAAGAGTGTCCAAGTGTACCTGGAGTAATCGTCAACCAGAACAAACACATATTTTCCCCCTTGCTTTTAACCCTTATAGGTCCACATAAATTTATGTGTATCAGTTCAAGGGATCTGGTTGGGCTTATAGCATGTTTGGGTTTAAAGGATGATTTAACTTGCTTTCCTAGTGTACAGGCCTCACAAACTCTTTCCTCCTTGAACTTGGTTTTAGGAAGTCCTATAACCAATTCATTAGAGATAAGTTTGTTTGGTTGTACATGGCGGCGTGACCTAGACATTTATGCCACCAAAGGATCCTTGTCCATCACACTTAAGCATACTAAGTTTTCATCAGAAATCCTTGAGGTGCTCACTGTGTATACATGTTTATCTCGTTTCCCTGTTAAAACAACCTTCTTTGTTTTGAGATTAATAACTTTAACATCAGTTGAAGAAAAGATTACCTCATTCCCTTTGTCACATAGTTGAGATATACTTAGCAGGTTGTGTTTCAACCCTTTTACATGATATACTGTCTATTGAGTGTTCGTCCGATCTTTCTATCTTTTCGATACCTTTGATTTGACCTTTTTTTCCACCACCAAAAGCAACCATTCCACTTCTTCCTTCTTCAAATGAGAGAGATTGTGATGTATCTCCAGTCATGTGTCTCGAACAAACAATGTTCATGTACCAATGTTGCTTGCTTTCTCTCATTTTTTCCTAAAAGAATTTTAGAGGTTAATTTTAGGCACCCAAATTAACTTGGGTCCTTTACTAAAATCAAAAGGATGAATGAGATCTCTATGTATCCATTTAGGTAGATTAGTTTTCTTTTGAGTATACTTGTTCCTTTGAGGTGTCTTATCTGTGCTTTTTTGTTTTATTGTTAATGGTGACTCTGGACTTTGGACAATTTATCTTAGAGTGGCCTGAGTTACCACAGATGATGCATAACAAAGGATTATCAAATCTGGGTTGATCAAAGCCTATTCCAGTTTTCTAATTTCGATTGTTATTTCCCAAGTGTGATACAATCATAGATGATTTTGTCCACTTATTTGCTTGTTCAAGCTCATATTTAGTCCTAGTTAGTTCAAGTCTCATTTTTGTTGAGTTTTCTCTTTCAAAACATAATTCACTTTTGAGTATTTTAACTTCATGTTCATCTTTTGATTTATCACAGATTTTGTCTTTACGTACTTCTTTGAGTTTTAAGATTTTAGTTTTATTGGACAGATTCCAAGACTCTAGTTGCTGAACTTTCTGTGACAAAAGATTATTTTTCTCTTTTAGGTCAACATTTAGTTTTTCCAGATCTATATACTCAAATTTTAAACTAGTTAGGGAGGCAAGCATTTGATTCTTGGTTTTAACTAGTTCTTGAATTGTGTCTATAGATGTGAGCATTAAAAAAAATATTTTTTTCTTAGAGAATTTCATTAGCTTATCTTTGAGATCAGAAAGGTTCACCTCCTTTCTTATATGTCTGAGTTGGGTTTAGGTTCTGATTCTTTTATGGCCATCAAGGCAATGTCATCAACATCTTTTTCATATATGTCTGAACCTGTTCCCCAAGCTGCATACATAGCTTGTTCATTTTCTTTGTTTTTTCTTTTGCTTAAAAGTTCCATCTTCTCCTTTTCAGCCTTTTCTTTTCTCCATTCTACTTCCCACATATGAAAATCCTTAATATGATGATCAGTTTTACCACACTTGAAGTATCCTCCACTTTGTGGTTTCTCTATAGTCTTTTCTTTTGTGGGTGGTGCCTTTATACCAAAATTCATGCCCCTCTTGAAGAGTTTCTTGAAGTTTCTGCTGATCAGTGCTAAATCTTCATCATCTATATCTGATTTATCACTTTCAATTGCTTTGAGTCCTAGATTTTTTTTCTTTGTTTCCCTCACTTCTTTGTCAACATTCATCTCATATGTTTTGAGATTTCCAACTAATTCATCTAAAGTCATATTGGTTAAATCCTTGGCTTCTCTAATTGTAGTAACTTTTATTTCCCATGATCCCTAAGCACTTTGTCTACCTGTTCCTCAGTGGTGTATATTTTTCCCAAGGAGATTAACTCGTTTACTATAGTAGTGAATCTAGTGATCATGTCTTGAAGTGATTCTCCGGATTTCATCTTGAAGTCTTCGTATTCAGAGCATAGCCTAGCAATTCTGAATTTTTGAACTTGAGTTGTACTTTCATGAGCATTCTGTAGAGTATCCCATATTTGTTTCGAGGAGGTATAGCTTGAGATCTGATTGAACTCATCAGGTCGTAGTCCACATACAAGAATGCATTTTTTTCCAGCATCTTGTAGTCAGCTTCTCCGTATTGTTCCTTAGGTTTTGAAACATTATTTCCTTCACTATCCTTAACAGTAGGGGTTAAAGGCCCATCAGTAATTCTTACCCATAGTTCATAGTCTTCAGCTTGGGTAAAGTCCTCCATCCTTGTCTTCCACCATGAGTAGTATTGACCATTGAATAATGGTGGTATGTTGATGTGTTGCCCTTGACCGTGTTCGAGAGGAGGTGCAGAACTCATAATGATCTTTATCTTGAGTTATTAGACTCTTGATTAAGATAACGTGCTCTGATACCACTTTTTAAAATTATGACCTCCTTAATTATGTAAAGGAACATGTACTTACTACTTGTTCTTTACTGTTTTCGAGTTGTAGTAAACAATTTCGTAAAATAACAATTAGTTCACAACTTTGTATTATTTATCTCAACTTCAAACAACACAATGATTACAAACCTATGTAATCTAAGGAATTATAAACTCTAATTCCTAACTACCCAAGACCAAAATCCCCAGGTTTAAGTCTTCTAACGTCTTCCAAATTTCTCAAACTTGTTAGACGTATCCTACACACACCACTCGATTGTAATAAAAAACTCTAAACTACAATCTTACAACTTTTTCTCACAAACTCGCAGCATTCCTAAGTAAATTACAAAACTCTCTCAAACTCTCTTTGACAACATTTTGATCGACTCTCTATGTAAGTGTGCAATCTTTCTCGAAGAAGTTATTGCCCTATTTATAGATTTGGACTTGAAACCAAAACCTATTTCAACTCAAACTCCTACTTGTGCTCTGGTTCCTCTTCCGCTTGGAACTTAGAAGCTCACGCGTAGTATTCCCACTTCATGTAGAACTCCTACTATATTGTACATACTCTTTTTATTTTCCTTTTTCCTGTCCCAGTCAGACTTGGTAAATAAACATTACCACTAACTATTCCATGCAGCTTTGTCCATCTTTAAAATACAAAACTTAAACGATCTCATGATCTAACATATCGGCACTAGGAAGATTTCAAGAAGCTGAAGTTAAATTGAAACTTAGATTCTTTTAGTTTAAGGGAGGGTGTGAGAGAAATAGTCTGTTACTTAGAGTCCTATTAGCAAATAAAGTCAAGTTATTTCAGTTTTGTCCTAGTCTTTAGGGGAGTAGGTTATCATGAATTTACTTGCTAATTTTTACGAGTTAGTGGTTCCAATTTTTACTCTTCAACGTTATATATTTTTCATATAAAATTTGCAGTTACAGAACACTAATGAGAGCAGAAAAGTAGTTCCCTTTCTTCTCAACTTGTCGACTATTTTTCTCTGTTTTTTGTTTACTGCACGTTTCATTTCTCCTGCTTCTGTTTACACGTTGTCTCATAACAGATTCCAGATTTAGACACATATTATCCTTTTATTATGTCCTTGTTCTTTCTTTTTTTCATTTACTTGACAATAGGAAATTAGATTGTGTCATAACCCAAATTCCAAAAGCCGTTACAAAAAAAAACATAATAAATATATAAAAAAATAAGTGTATGTATTGGAAAGTTGATGGAATGTGTTCACCTTTTCCTTTTCTTTGCAATAATAATGCAGAGCTCATAATTGAAGACTCGAATTATTGACAGACCCCAAATATAGTCATCGATTAAGCTGAAAGAACGATTTCAAGAAAAATGAGGAGAACTGAAAATGGACAATAATAATCCTAAACCATAAGAGAAGCTTATTTGCAAAAATACAATTTTTAAATATTGAAATTTCAAGCTAATCACAAAATTTGAAAAAATTAGAAATATGAACTCCATAATTGCTTATAAAGCACATGAAGAAGAAAATATATGAAATGTTTATAGCTACTTAAAATCTGAGTCTGTCTGAAAGTGAGTGAATCTCGGGGAGAGGCACGAACTTAAGGAGCTAACTTAAGCTTGGTCGATAGTCGTTCCGGTCCTAGCTGGTTCCATGATCTAGGAAGTCAATCTAATCTCTCTTTTGGTCAAAAGCGGTATAGGCTGTGAATCGAATCTGTCTGTCCTCTAACCAATTAGCGCATCTTCCTTTCTCTTTGTTGAATAGTGGAGCTCAGTGCTAGATTTTAGTAATGAAGGATTGGCACGGCCTACCTTTGTGACACTATAGTAAAAAATAATTTATAGCGACAATAAATATACACATTAGTAAAGAGTGTTAAAGTATTTACTTGCATTAGTTAATTATCATTGGATTCAATGTTGTTATAGGCATTAGGGACATTTATAAAGAATATTAATTGATTCTAAAAATATATATTTAGTGGCAATTCAGTTATTGTCTTTAGTTAATTGTTGCTAAAGATCATTTTTTATATATACATGTCAAAAGTTCACACAAAAATAATTGAATTTTAATCATAAAAAATTGCAGGCAATACACTACGTGTATGACTTAAATGATGATCCCAAAATAAATATTTGTTCATTTCGACCGCTATTGTTAACCATTTGAAATACACATACAAAATTTTGTTGTTTGCCGACCGCAAAAGTACTCAGATTGTACTCAGAAAATAGAGTTTAGATGACCTCCCGACTATTTTTGGGTAGTCGGCATATTGAACGTCAGAAGATATTTGCTCATGAGTCGGACTTTGCCGATTATCTTAGTTAGAATATATAAACCAAACCTAACCATTAAAATACTTAAATGAACAACTATGGTAGTCGAAACACTATTAAAATAGTAATTTATTAGGCTTATCTCATACTCTCTAACAAGTAATTTCCTTAAAACTTTACGAAGGATCGATTACATGTTGATAACTAAAAGAGAAATTAAACAACTGCTCTGCTAGCTGCTTGAAAAAATAGAAATCCCAGCGTTCAAAAAATCCATACCACCCTACTCTTTGTTGACTCGACAACAAGCATTATTCCTTTAATGTCATCTGCACCAACTCTACCTAATCATTTGAAGGAAGAACTTTGTTCGAGTTCATTATAGGATCAAAGTCAAACCTCAATGTATAAGAAAATGTATCATATTTCTTACACGTATAAATTGATTTTGGGAGTTTTACAACTTTTCTGATAAATGGAATCTAAAAATAGAAATTGTTCAAATAATTCATCAGGTCATCGTAGGCAAGACACAACATTCCATTACAACAACCTGCAATACTAAGGGAACCGTCACTATACTCAAATGAAAAATGTAAGTTGATATCTTGATCTAAATTCTCATTATTACCGATCAAAGCATAAATATTTATTTTGGTGTTTTCAGAGTAATTTCAAATTAAGATGTGACCATCTTGTTTTCAATTGAGACGCTTAGAGATAAAACTAGGGTTGGTAAGAAGAGAGTGCCATAATTTGTTACCAACCCTAAATATTTTATCTCTTCTTACTAGTCCTAGTTTTATTTCTATGCATCTCAATCGAACAAGATAATCACATGCTAATTCGAAATTACTCTAGAAACACCGAAATAGATATTTATGCTTTGTTCCATAACAATGAAATTGAATCAAGATAACCACTTAGATTTTTTATTTGAGTGTGGTAGCAGTTTCGTTAATATTGTGGGCAGTTGCAATGGAATTTTGTGCCTTGTCGCTGCTAGCCTGTTGAATTACTAACCATTTCTATTTTTGAAATCCATATGTCAGAAAGTCTATAAAACTTCCAGATCAATTTATATAAGTGAAAAATGTGATACATGTGCTTATACGTTGGAGTTTGGATCTAATTTTGTCAAACCTTATAGTGGACTTGCAAATAAATTCGAATAAAGTTCTTCCTTGAAATGACCGGTAGATCAGTTGATGCAGTTGCGTTAAAGGAATGAAATAGCTTGTTGTCGGAGTCAACGAAGGTGATGTGGACTCCAACATCACTTTTCATTAATTTCTTCAATGCTGTCAAAGATAACATGGTTTCTCTCTCTGTATCTTGCAAATTAAAGCTATATGAAGTCACTACTAAAAAAAATGCCAAAAAGGACGGATTGCGTCGCTTTTTTGGTCAAAATAGATGGAAAAGCGACACAGTCATGTTCGTCGCTTTTTGGCTTGATGCTTTTCAAAAAGCGACGGACAGCGTCGCTAAAAAGTGACGGACTGTGTCGCTTTTTGATTATTTTTTTTAGGAATTTTTTTTAACAAAAGCGACATACTGCGTCGCTTCTTTTATATTTTCATTATTTTTTTATTTCCAATAAGCGAAGCAGTCCGTCGCTTTTCTGGAAATTAATATTTTAAAAGTCCCAGAAAAGCAACGGACTAAAGGACACTATCCGTCACTTTTCTGAAATTTATATTTTAAAAATCCCAGAAAAGCGACGGACTAAAGGACACTGTCCGTCGCTTTTCTGGAATTTAATTTTTTAAAATACCCAGAAAAGTGTTGGACTAAAGGACACTATCCGTCGCTTTTCTAGGTTTATTTGAAAAAAATAATGCAAAAAAGTGACGGACAAAACCACCCTGTCCGTCGCTTTTCTCTGCAAATTTTTTACAGTAGAAACAGGCAGTTTCTGCTGCCCACCTACAAATATAAACCAATCAATTCAATTCATATATAAGCAACCCAACAAACAATATAATGTAAACACACAACATATACAACATCAAACTTAAATCAATCTTCAAAACTAAAGAAATCACAATACAAAAACTTATAAAGCGTTTCAAAATGTGTTTCAAAAGTGACCTAAACTAGGGAGTGACATCTACAAAATCGTCCTCCTCCTCCTCTTCCTCACTGTCTTCGTCGGTGTCCTCGGGAGCCGAAGTAGTAGGTCGACGAGCGAGGTTCATCACTTGTTCTTTGATTTGCTGAACGGTCTCACTCATGTTTTGTTGTTTAGCTACTCTTCTCCACTCCGACTCTGCCAGTGCCGATGTAAGCTATGTTATTTGGGCCGACATAGCATCAATCTGAACATCGTCAAGTGTCTCGGCTTGACGTGGCGATCCAATACCTTCTATTCCCGACTGGAGCTTTCTTACATCGTTCCGAGAGCCTCGACCATAGACTCTACCCTTGTGTGTCCCCCCTACCACTTTCTCTGTCCAAATTTAGGTGGACAATGCAGGTGTCATTTTGATCGAACTATCCAAATTCTCAACGATGTACTGATGAAACTCATTCTGCATATTAAATATAAAAATTGACATCAATATATATACATATCATAAATATATTCACTATTAATATATATTATTCATATTAAATAACTTATAAAAGCTCGTTCGGCCC
Organism: Solanum tuberosum; assembly: GCF_000226075.1. Taxonomy (NCBI): domain Eukaryota; kingdom Viridiplantae; phylum Streptophyta; class Magnoliopsida; order Solanales; family Solanaceae; genus Solanum; species Solanum tuberosum. The sequence continues at coordinate 360 of NW_006239271.1, read as the reverse complement.
TTTCCTCGACCCACACATCCGAATCCGACTCATTTTCTTTCTTCTTCACATGAGTCTTCTTGAAAACCTCTGGTTCAATGGGAGTGCACCCCAATTCTTTTGCCTATAAATAAAAGCTGAAATTTATAATGATATATATATATATATATGAATCAACTAATTATTTATTTAGAAGTTTGAATTAGAACTTACCATCTCTCTTGTAATTTTTCCAACTGTCTTTGCACCACCGGTGTGAAATGAGTCACCCTTAAGATTGCCTCTAGCCTTTTTAGCTTGTTCGGAAATTGCCTTAAACTTTTCTGTGTTCCAATATGCAAGCAACACTACTAAAAAACTGCTAAAAAGCGACGGAAGAAA
>NW_006239270.1:643716-657172 GCF_000226075.1 Solanum tuberosum | reverse complement strand
CTATTTAGGACCTTATAATGTGGGTGAAATGTGGATAAAAGAGTATTATGAGAATATGCTTATAGTAATTGTAGTAATTGAATCATATTATCATCCATATCTAATGTAGTAATTCTAGATGTGTTGATTGAATGTGATCTATGGTTCTTGAAGAGCAAAGTATGAGAATTATTGATGATTACAAGGTTTATGTATATGTTCTTAGAGCAGTTTAAGAGTATAGTAAATATGGTTATGATCTAGTTGTTGTGTTGTTGGATGATTATCTTCATGTACACACATATGTATTAATACTATATGATGTGAAGGGTGTTCTCACAATATAATGATTCTAAGGCTTAAAGGTTATTATCACCTATTGAATCTATGAGCTATAGTAGGAGTTATGTTGGATTGAATGTCAAGACATTCTTCCATGAAAATGAACTTAAGTCAAGACTTAATATGAACTTTGTGGGTATTAATGCTTATCATTGAGTGGATAGTGATATCAGATGGAAGCCCTCACGTTAGTAGAGGTCGGATTTATAGGAGCAATATCTTGGGATAGAAGCCCTCACGTTAGTAGAGGCCGGGTTTTCTAGTAGCAATCCCCTTATCCCATCAACTATGTTCCCTCATAGATCTTTAGCCATTGGATCCACCTACGCTAAGAGTATAGTTCTAACTTAGGCAAGTAGGGCAACCCCTTTTCGGTGTAGGGTAGACACCAGATTCCACGTTAAGCTCACATAGTCTATGTCGGTTAAGGCTTATCCCACTATGATAGTATGAAAAAAAATATGAATTATGAACTATAGCTACTCAAGAAGCTTTAATTAGTATGGGTGGGATTATGGAATCTTAAATATGCTTGCACAAGTATGCTTTGAGGGTATTTTTGGTATGTTTTGATTATGCTATGATGATCTATATGTTGAGTATGCTTATGACTTATGCTTTTCCATTATCTTCAAAATGATGCTTTAACTTATTAAATTACATGCATTCAACTAAAATATCCCTTTTAGCATGTTTCATGATTTTATGCATGGCTATCATACTTAGTGCATTTTTGTACTAACCCATAGTTTCCTACTATTCCCAAGTGTAGCGTCCCATTCCCTAGGTGGTCCCCATTATGGCTACAGCTTGGAATTGATCATTTCTCCTTGCTTGTGGTGAGTCGTCATGGTTCGAGGATGGATGTTTCAATTTAGTAGGTTCATTATTGTATTTGACTTTCAGATTATGATGTATGCGCTATGACCCAATTTGATTCGATTATAGTAATAGATGGCCAATTGAGACAAGTCTGGACTTCCGCTTTCCCTTATAAAGACTTTTTTGACATAAATGCATTTTTACTCTTATTTTTTTAATGATTTATGTTATTATATGCTAATTGGCTAACATGTTGCCTTTCAGGGCTCTATGTGCCTTGTTACGTCTAGGGGGTACCCTTGGGTCATGACACAGAATCTTGGCGTCCATCATCTTCTCCATACGAGCCTTGGACTCCTCAATAGATCAATGCATCCTGGGCCTCATGTGTAGTAATGGGGTGGCCATCTGGGTCTCTAACTTCTGGACTCGGGCCAGAGGTACTAAAGCGGGCCCTTAAGGAGTCTCGGGATGAGCTAGAAGTTTCACTAGTAGAAGTTGAGGGGGCAGCCCGTGAATGTTCCGTAGGGGCAGGCATAGTAGTGTCATTTGCATACTCAACATGTATCTTCTCCACATCGGCAGCCAAGTCATCAGCCAAATGCGGTAGGTAAATATGTGGTCTCTTCAGTGGTCCGGCGGGATTAACATCATCTTTAATAAGGCCGATGTCCATACTCTTCGTCTCCTCAGTCAACCTATAACAATGCCAAATAGGCAGTGAAGCGTCCCTGCACAGATGAAAGATAGGAAAAAGGAAGGGCAACATGGTAGTAGTCTTGAAAGCCGTCTCGTGAATCTCGGCAATCAAGATGCGGGAGAAATTGAGCTCTAGCCCCGACATGATTGCTGGTAGCATCACAATTCTATCACAAGCCATGATATTGTCCACTTGTGGAGGGAACAATCCAGTACGAACGATGGACGAAAAGAACATCGTGGTGAAGCTCAGGGTTGCCTTTTTGATAGGCAAAGTAGTGTTTCACACCTACTCAGTGCTCTCTCCCTCATCAGCTATATGACGGACAATCCATCTAAGTAAAGTCTCACGGTGCTCAGTATCCCTCTGAAAAGCCCCACTATAAACAAACCCCATCCTATAGTCATACTCTGTTGTGTTGATCAGTAGAGTGTAAGCTGGAACGTAAATAAAATAGTGAATAGTAGCCTTGGAGATGTAAATGGAGAAGTTCCGCACCAGTGTGGCTTGAAGTTGAGGCTGAGTCAGAGTCTTCACCCGGTTGGGCATAGTATTTTGGATGTGGTGAGGTAGGAGGCATAGAACTCTCGGTTCATATCATCACTGAACTTGCTCGGGATCTGTGCCATCCAATCACACTTGTGACTCCTCCATAGCTCATCAATGGTGGGCACAATATGAAGGCAGCCAGTAAGTACCCGACGCTCCTCAGTAATGGTTAGTGCCTGTTTCTGCTGCTCGTTCTGAATATTCCCCTTATTGAAAATTTGGTACTGACCCTCAACACACCACCTATTCGGCTCTATAGCATTGTGAACCGGCTGAACTCCATTGCTGGGTGGGTCCTAGACATCCCCCGTGCTTGTGGCATCAGATGAAGAAGCAGAAGTACCACTGGAACTAGAGCCGGAATGTGACTTGTAGTCGGACTGTGACTCTCCTCCAAGTGTTTCCCCCTCCTCAGACTGGATCAGTGACCTCGACCTCGACCTCGTCACTAGATGTGATGACCTACCCATTCTTGTTATGCGTGGTATCGAGGACAGTGGGGGAGCCTTTTGTGGTTTCCGGGACATATTTGTCCCCACTAGAATCATTGAGTCGTCATTGGGATGGGGAAATACAGTTGGAATTTTTCTTCCTGGAGTACACGGGTGCTTGGTTTGGTGCCATTGTACCTGTGGAAGACTAGTTAGATTTCAAGAATTCAAAAAGAACCAATGAATAATTTTAGAACCCCCTTAGGACCTAGAGAAAAATTTAAAAGTTTTGCAGATAGTAGCAGTTTTTTTGACATACGATGGGCACCGACGGACCGTCGATGGAATTACGAGTCGTGGGTCCCCTCTGGATGTTAGAGAGTCAAATTTTAGGTCTCTGATGTTGGAACCACGGATGTGCCGAATGGTCCATCGATGGAACGATGGACCGTAGTCCACACCGTGGTTCGCACATTATTAATTATTTGGTTTCAATATATTAACAGACCACGACCTACGGTCTGTGGATTGGGTCATTAAACAGTGTTGTACCAAACATTGTGATCCCAATTTTTCATTCAACACTTTAAACATAACAATCAACAGCTAATCTATGTCTAAACATATATTTCAACATATTATGTGGTTGTTCATAATCCGTAGGGTTTTGAATATGCAAAATGCAATTTTCAAGACAAAGACATCGAAACCATAAGTCAAATACATTCAACTAGACCTATCAAACCCAATTATGCAATGTAAAAAACAACACAATCATATACCATCATTCCAAGGGTAGTCTTTGAACTAGTTTTCAACAATTTCACACATGATTAACTACCCAAGGTGTAGTTCAACTTTGTGACTTCCACTTTAAACAATGAAACAACATTCACAGTTCTAATGAAGTCGATTTACCTGACAAGTAAGCAAAGTTCGTGAGTATGTAGTGAGGGTACTTAAGTGCTTTCAAGATCCCCCATGACACCGAGCCCAGACTTGAATGATCTTATGGATGAGAGGAATTTAGAGAGGTAAAACAAACAAAAGTTTGGGAGAGATTTGGGGAAAATTGAAGAGAAAATGGAAGGGGGGATTTTATGGATGTAATGGAGGAATTTAATGGGTGTAGTAACAATTTTAGTAAGGTTGGGGGAAAGAGGGAACTAGGGGAATGTATTTAAAATGAAGGGTTTTTATTTGGAATGGGGTCTGGGTCGGGTCGAATGTTACCCTAACTTTAACCCACGAACCCCGTCTACGGTCCATGGGTCAACGTATGGTCTATCGATGGGTGTCGTGGTTCCCTCTAACAATTAGTAAAAGTTAGAACACATACCTGGGATCTACGGATGTCATCCCCGGTTTGTGGATTGACCGACGGACCATCGATGGGACCCGTACACCACCTCTTTAGTTTAATTTCTGTAGATTCGTCTTTTTTTCCCTGGACACATACCAAACATTAGGACTCTCTTTGTATATTTTATGAACACTTTTTTAGACACGGACCCTATTTTATCATTATCTAGCCAACACTAAAACTCAAAATTAATAAACATCTATCTAAAAAGGAACAAAATTTAAGAAAAACTCCCTATAGTTCGCTAGATTATATATCTTGGGTTGCCTCCCAAGCAACGCTTGAGTTAACGTCGCAGCATAATGCCAACACCTTGATTACACAGACTTCATCAAGACCCCACTCCTCTATAACCTCATTGAGACTCTCAAATTTCCCTAAGTAGATCTTTATCCTTTGACTATTCACCTTGAAATTTGTTCGTTCCTTGTTCTCGAGTTCAACTGCTCCATGTGGAAATACTTGGGTTACTTTGAATGGTCCGGTCCACTTAGACTTGAGTTTCCAACGAAATAAGTGCAACCTTGAGTTAAATAATAGCACCTAATTATCAGAAGAAAATTCACGCTTTTCAATCTTCTGATCATGGTACTTCATCATCTTCTCTTTGTACAAGGGTGAACTTTCATATGATTTTAGGTGCAACTCATCAAGCACACTCATCACATTCATTCTTTGACTCGATGTGGTGCCCCAATCTAAATTAAAATCCTTTAGTACCCACATCACTTTTAGCTCTAGCTCTACAGTCAATTGATAAGACTTCCCATATACAAGTTGGTAGGGGACATATCTATTATAGTTTTAAATGTCGTATGATAAGCCTAGAGAGTATGAGCAAGCCTTATTGACCAATCAGTTTTGTTGGCATTTACGATCGTTGCAAGAATTTTCTTTATCTCGAGATTTGACACTTCAATTTACCCACTTGATTACGGATGATAAGGGGTTACTACGCTGTGGCGAACACCATACATCTCAAAAAATAGCCTTGAAAAACTTATTACAAAAGTGAGAACCTCCATCGCTTATGATTGCCCTTGGTGTACCAAATCTGGAGAATATTTTCTTTTTCCGGAATGCGGTGACACTCTTTTCGTCATTGTCTGAAAGTGCGTCTGCTTACACCCATTTCGATATATAGTCAACTGCCACAAGAATGTACTTCATCCCATTCTAACTCACAAACGGACAAGCATCATCAAAATCAAACTTACAGTCTTTGTTGAGTAGATTGCACAGTGGGTGCAATTTTAGAGAAATCTTTTATGAACCTCCGATAGAAACCTGCATGCCCAAGAACATGGGTGGTGGAAGTTTTTCTATTACATCAACTTTAGCTCTATCAACTTTAATACCTTTATGCAAAATCCGATGACCCAAAACTATTCCCTCTTTCACCATGAAGTGACACTTTTCCCCGTTGAGCAAAAGACTAAAATTTTCACACCGTTTTAGTACCTCATCAAAATGTGCGAAACAGTCATCAAACGAGTCACATACTACAGAGAAATTATCCATAAATACCCCTATTGTGTCCTCCACCGTATCTGAAAATATCAACATCATACAATGCTGAAGAGTCATTGGATCATTACATAACTCAAAGGTCATCCTTTTGAGGGAGAAAGTCCCATAACGACAAGTGAAGGTGGTCTTCTCTTGGTCTTACAGAGCTATGAAGATTTTATTGTAACCCTAATACCCATCTAGAAAACAATAACAACCCATACCAGCAGAACGATCTAGCATTTAATCCATGAACGACATTGGGAAATGGTCTTTCTAAGTCCATGCATTTAACTTGCACTAGTCCATACACACTCTACAACCAATCACACAACTCATTGGAACGAGCTCATTGTTAGCATTGGGAACCATGGTGATTCCTCCTTTCTTTGGCACACACTGAACTACGAAAACCCAACTACTATTAGTAATAGGATATATAACTCCAGCATCTAACCACCTAATGTTCTCCTTATTCACAACTTCTTGCATGGGGGATTCAGTGTCCTTTGATGCTCAATACTTGGCTTGTTGTTCGGCATGAGTTGGATTTGGTGAGAACAAATGCCCGGCGAAATCCCAATGATGTCCACAATAGTCCATCCTATAGCCTTCTTAAACCGCTTCAGCACCGATACCAAGGCCTCTATTATCCTGTAACTCAAATCAAAACCAATGATTATTGGAAAAAAAAATTTCCCCAAGAATAGGTACTGCAAATGGGATGGAAGAACCTTAAGTTCCAGTTTTGGAGGCTCATCCACAGACTGTTTTGCAAATGGGGTGTCTCAATTTTTCATGTCTAATTCCAATTGTTTTGGTTTGAAGAAAAACTCGAACCAATCAAGCGCAGCAACTAGCTCATTTATAGTTCTCAATACCATCACGGTCAAAATTCATCATCACATTTGCTAGTTCGTGAACACCAAACCTCTTTTCAATGGACACTTCAGATTCTTGCTCCACCGTAGGTTTAACCCCTGATACCGACTTAAGATCATTCTAATGCTTCATAGACCTACAGATGTTGAAAGTCACCTCCTCATTATTTAATTGAAACTTCATCTGCCCTCTCTCCATATCGGGCAAAACACGCCCAGTAGCAAGAAATGGTCTCCCTAAGATGTTGGGAACTTCAAAGTCAACCTCACAATCTAGTATCACAAAGTCTGTCGAAAAGATGAATGACTCCACTTTCACAAGGATATCTTAGAGCACTCTAATAAACTTCTTCACAGTTCTATTGGCCATAAGTAAACACATCGGAGTCAGTTTTGGCGCTCCTAAACCCAACTTCTTATAAATAGACAATGGCATGAAATTGATTTGGCACCCAAAACACACAATGCTTTCGCAAAGTGTAATATCCCAATGGTACAAGGAAAAGTTAAATCTCCATGATCCTCTTTCTTATGCACAAGTGACCTAGTAGAAATAGCACTACAATGTTGTGTCTTCTATGCATTCTCAAAACTGACAGCCTTCTCTTTGGTCACCAAGTCTTTCATGAATTTGGCTTACCCCAGACATCTGTTCCAAAACTTCTATCAACAGGACATTTATGGACAGTTGCTTCAACATAGCGATGAGCCTGCGATAATTTCCCTCTTAAGTCTTTTTCACCAACCTTTTTGGGAATGGAGGTAGAAGTATAGGCATGTGAACAACTTTTTGGGTCACCTCATCTTCATTCTCTTTATCAACTTTTGGATCTTCAGTAACCTCATTATCATCCTCATATTTTTCGATCACTCTTTCAACCTTAGAGGGCATGGGAGGATCTATAGTCTATTTTCCTCCTCAAGTAGTGACTGTCATACAATGCCCATCTTTTTTTGGATTTTGGATGGTGTTGCTTGGAAGTTTGTGAGGTTGATGTGGGTTCAAATAGCGGACAACTAACTAAACTAATGCTCATGTTGCTTGATCGACACTGCATGGGCATTAACTTTCTGACCAATTCCAGATAAATCATTTTGCATCTCCTTCACATTTTCATATGTCGCATCAAATCTCTTTATCATATTTTGCATCATATCTTTAATGCGAGTCATACTGCTACCAGCCTTTGTATTTCAAGGTGGAACGTAAGCCCCAACCTTTTTATTCCTATTGCCAATCTTATTCTGGTTGTCATTGTTATCAGCATTGTAGTTTCCATCCCGGACATAGTTTCCATCACGGTTGTAGTTTTCCATAGTTCCAACCTTGGTTTTCATGACCTTGACGCCAATTATTTGAGTGGGAACCTTGGGTGTTGGTTCGGAAACTCCCCGTCTGATCATTAACCAAATTCGCATCCCCCTCATAGTAATACTCCTCAACTCGTGGTGGTGGGGTTCTAGTTAGATAATTTACCGCATTCACTTGTTCTGCACTTCCACTTACATGCTTTATTACTAAGATAATTTATGTCCTCATTTGTGCCACCTTTTCACGAATATCACCATTTGATTGATTTGGTGCAGTTTGGATAGAAAATGTTATCCTACCAGTATTTGTCTTCCTAGTGCTCCATTTTTTATTGTTCTATGAAATCCTCTCAAGTTTTTCAGCAATCTTCTCAAAAGTGCGCTCACCATAAGATCATCTAGAAATAGTATCTAACACAGCCTTTCCTCATAAGTGATTCATCATCTATGCGGTGATTTGGAACACTCCTCATGAATCTCGTGAACCTATCCCATGATATGTTTCCCGACACTCCAGGTAGTTCAGTGAAATTATTCAGTTAATCTTTTTAATTCAACTTCTTGGACACCGAAAAGTACTTCTCCATGAACACCTTGTGCAGTTGTTTCCATGTGTATATTGAATTGTATGGCAGCTCATAAAACCACACAACAGCATCATCAGTTAATGGAAGTGGGAATACTCTCAAATCTATAGCGTTCATCTCTAAGTCCGGTCATCCCATACTACTCGAATAGATACTTGTTAATTTAGCCATGTGAGTATATGGATCTTCCGAAGGTAACCCAGCGAACAACCCTCTTTATGTAGGCATTTGCATAAGATTGCTATTCACCACAAATGTATGTCCTAGAGGTAGTGGAGGGAGAACAATAGTCCCAGTTGATCCAACCGCGTCATAGTCAACCTTATAGTGATCACGAAATGTCAGTGCAGATGGCTTTGCGCCCTTTTGGCATTTTCGATTAGATACCCACCCTGAACCTGAGAAGGTACATTTACAACTTCAGTAGGTTGAAGCCCAGCTACATCCCCTTGACCCTCTCCGATGGGATCATTGTGTACCTTGAGATTTATGCTCTTACGACCATTTTTCTAAAAGTTCTCCTTAATTCTGAATCATAAGGCGTCGGGGGATTTCCTAGACTCTGTGTACTTGGGATACACTCGAGTCAAAATAAATAAATAAATGTAAAATCAGGAAATACTTGATTAAAGTTTAATGATGTAGTAAGTATAATCTAAAGCCCGTATTCCCCGACAGCAGCACCAAAATTTGATACGACCAAATTAAACCTCCCGAAAGAAATATAAGCGGTTGTTGTCAAATAAAACACCTAACTTTCAGGTTAGGGTCGATCCCACAAGGAATATGGTTTAGACTTAAACTTAACTTACAATTATCTCCATTTAGTCAAACTATTTCAGAAAAAAGTAACAAAAGGGGGGATTTGTAAATAAAATAACAGATTGTTGATTTGAATGATTAAGTAAAAAGTAAAGAAGATTCACAATTTAAGATATCAATATAAGATGGAAACTAGGGTATATGTGTTCCTTACAAGCTCTTAACGCAGTATTCCTAATAATAGTAATTTTATCCTAGTGTTTGATATGCAAGTCTGATAAGTTAGGTCTCCCTAAGTTATTGGTAATCCAAGATACAACTTTCACTTGGCAATTAGGTAAGTTCACGGGTGTGTGCTATACTTACCCTTACCTTTACACTAGATTAGTTCTCGTGTAATTGAGTTAGGTATTTACCCTTATGTCAACTTATTAAAGTCAGACAATTAGATAGCAACAAATCTTTAACTAAATCTCTGTTATTTAATCATTTTCTTGTTCATTACCCCCTTGGGAAGGAAAGTAGGAACGAGGTGAGTTCTAACATTGGCCTACGCTATAAAGAATTCTAAACGAAAGGTTTAACAATGCATTCATAAACACTATTTAAGGACTACTTAATTATTATTCATACGTTGTTAGTTGCTCATGGTACCCACAACCCTAGCTGTAAATTTATCTACTCATGCTTAAGAATTAACAATTCATATTAGGGTTACTAAAAGAAATCATGAAATTACAATTAGAATAGATGAAAACAGAAATCTTGAATTGAAATTTGAAGTGCAAATTGCATAAACTAGCTTCCGAAGTTAATATGCCAAAGTGTTTGCAAAATAATTCCAAAAGACAAAAACAAAAGTCTCCAATAGGGTCTAACCCCCAAAAACGGAAATTACAATTAGTATTTATAAGAACTAAATCCTAAATAAGGCAGGAAAATGAAATTAGGAAAACTGGGTCAAACATGATTTCGATCGAAGACACGACCTACAGACCGTGGATCAGCCTATGGTCAGTGGTTTAGCACTTGGGAATTTTTTTTAGAGTATTCAAACGACTTTCCCACCTATGGTCCGTGGTTTGGACTGCGGTTCGTTCTATCCCTCTGTGGTTCAAGTACTGGAAATCAACTTTTTTAGCAGAACGATAGTCGTCCAGGACGGTCCGTCATTCACTCTATGGGGCGTCGTTTGCCTTCGTGGTTCCACACTTGGTTAGAGTTGCTTGAACTAATATCCATGCTTTATCAACTACGGTCCGTTACTGGACCTACAGTTCGTGCTTGGCTCTATCGACTACTACTGCTGCCACATCAGTTCTTATCTCTTTCCACCCCTTCCGAACCAATATTTAGCAAAGACTACATAAAAAACATTATATATAAAAAAAAACAGCCCAAGACTCACGCAAACACTAAGTGAAATACGCCAAAAATATCGTAAACTCACGGTATATCAAGAGGCAATAGAAGAAAACCCCTCAACAGACGGTCAGTATTAACCAGCCAAACCTAAGAAACTTCTAATGTCCGAAGGTATTAGAGGTATAGGTCAACTCTTGACCACATCCGTCTTCTTACGATCTATCTCAATACCTTTACTTGAAACAATATGATGTAACACCCTGGATTTGAAAGTGGGCAACATAACAGATTTTTCGGAGATTATAGGTGGCAGCCTCGGAGGCCAACCACGGCCCATTGGTAGAGCCATGGACTGTAGGCCTAATCTGTCGACAGGGCACCAAGTGTGTCCAGAGTTCCAGGAACCACTGCCTGACCAATGGATTGTCGGTCAGACCCTGGACCAAGTCCGTGGTCCAAGACCCCAAACACCAACTTTCAGACCAACTAGAAGGAAATATGATTATGTTTGGATCATTATAGATAGGTTGACAAAATCAGCCTACTTTATTCCCATAAAGGTTTATCATTCGGTGGAAGACTATGCAAAGTTGTATATAAATGACATAATGAAGTTACATGTGGTTCCTTTATCTATTATTTAGGATCGAGGTACTCAATTTACTTCACACATTTGGAAGTCATTCCAAAAAGGGCTTGGTACAAAGGTTAAGCTTAGCACGGCCTTTCATCCCCAAACCGATGGGCAAACAAAGCGTACCATCTAAACATTGGAGGATATGTTAAGGATGTGTGTTATAGATTTCAAAGGTAATTGGGATGACCACTTTCCATTAATAGATTTTGTGTACAATAATAATTACCACTAAAGTATCGGTATGGCTCCCTTGGAAGCCTTGTATGATAGGAGATGTAGGTCTCCGGTTCGTTGGTTTGATGTAGGTGAAATTGTATTTATTGGTACCGAATCGGTTTATGAAGATATTAAGAAAGTTTGGTTTATTAGAAAGAGGTTGAGAACATCTCAAAGTAGACAAAAATCGTATGCCAATGTGAGAAAGAGTGATCTACAATTTGAAGTTAATGATGGGGTCTATTTGAAAATATCACCCATGAAGGGTGTCATGAGAAGCAAAAAAGGGAAACTTAGTCCCTGGTTGTAGGCCCATATCAATTTTTGAAACATATTGGGAAGGTTGCCTATGAGTGTGATTTGCCAAATAAGTTGGCTCCGGTTCATCCGGTATTTCATGTTTCTATGCTTAAGACCTGTATTGGAGATATGGTATCCATTATTCCCTTAGAAGGGTTGGGAGTTGACAAAAGCCTTTCCTATGAAGAGGTTTCGGTAGAGATCCTTGACTAGAAAGTCAAGAGATTTAGAAACAAGGAAATAGCTTTCGTAAAGGTTTTATGGAGAAATCATTTAGTTGAGGGTGCTACTTGGGAGGCTGAGGCCGATATGAAGTCCCGATATCCTCATCTCTTTCCTTCTACTCCTATTCAAGCTTGAGGTAAGTAGGTCCTCTTTAGTTTTAGTATTTTTGGAGTCATGTGATATATATGAGCTTTTCCATGATTTTTGTATGTTATGCATGTTCTTGATAAAATTCATGTTTAGTAAGAAAATGAGTTTTCATGATTTATCTTCCTCATGTTGTTGTGCATTTTGTACGAGTTTCCTATATGACTTCATGAGATGACTTAATGACCATACTTGGTATGTTTTTAAAAGTAATTACATATTGGCTCCACGATACTGTGTTGAGCATGATTTTAGTTGTAGAAGGTAGTTCCTCCTATGAATAAGAGAAATGTTGTAGTTCCTCCTATGAATATGAGAAATGTTAAGTTTCATGCATAATGGGTATTTAGATGTAGTTCCTACTTCATTATGATGCATTGTTTATGTTGAATTGGAGTTGATGTTGCCTCCTTTGAATTGTGCATTATTTTGATGTTTCATGTGTGATGGGCTGCTAGTCTTGAGTCTTTATTTCTGTAAGGTGCCTAGATCGTCATTGGAGGACGAATATCCCCAAGGGGGAGATATTGTATCACTTCGGAAATTAGTAGGCTAAAAAAATTGGAGCTAAACAGTTGAGGGTTAGAGTCATGGATGTGACCTAAGACCAATGACAAAGGGAAAATGGCCAAGGCTCCCCAAGCCTTACCAGGGCATTGCCCCACCTCCACGAAGGCCTTCGTGACCCGTGGTGGCCACCACGCCTCATGGTTTAACACGTGGAGGGCTAGGCAGTAACCTTCCCAGAGGCTGCCCAAGGGTTCTCCTCTTCACGAGCTACTTCATGGCTCGTTAGAAGGTTCGTGGAATGGAGTTAGGGGCATGAGGGATTTGAATAAAAGTAGCTTATCCACTACCTCAAGATCTACAAAAGGGACCACGGCTCGTGACCTTGACCATGGCTCATGGAACCCCTCGTGAAGATGCCTTATGGAACCCCTCGTGAAGAGGCCTGGGGCGTGTGAGCTAAGGGCACATGTTGACCAAGCCACTGCCTCAATACCACAGAGGGGATCATGGCTCGTGGAACCCTTGGTGGCACCTAGCAACTCACTTTAAGTGAGGAGTGTTTTAGGTTATCCCATTTTAAGTCCTATCAAAGTGAAGTCATTTTGGGTAAGTTTAGGGGTACTATATAAACTAAACTAAGTCATATTTTCACAACACCCAAATATTTCCGAAAAATTCATCTCCTCTCTCAAGATTTCTCTCTCTAGAAGTCTAAGGAAGAAGGAGAAGAAACCTGAAGCTAGGGTTTGACGGAGCAACTGTTTCTACTCAATTTCTTTGAATATTCATAGATAAGGTATGGTAGTCCCTCAGCCATTGA
>NW_006239270.1:571934-643616 GCF_000226075.1 Solanum tuberosum | reverse complement strand
AAGTCATATTTTCACAACACCCAAATATTTCCGAAAAGTTCATCTCCTCTCCTAAGATTTCTCTCTCTAGAAGTCTAAGGAAGAAGGAGAAGAAACCTGAAGCTAGGGTTTGAAGGAGCAAGTGTTTCTACTCAATTTCCTTGAAGATTCATAGATAAGGTATGGTAGTCCCTCAGCCATTGATAATCTTCATCCATGCAATCCCTCAAAACTCAATTTCGAAGATAGTAATTTCCCCAAAAGCTAGTGTTTTACTCCAACTCATGGATTCCTTTGCAAAAACGATTCTATTGATTTAATTACTTGATACTATGATTGAAATCCCCATATCCCCTATTTAGGACCTTATAATGTGGGTGAAATGTGGATAAAAGAGTATTATGAGAATATGCTTATAGTAATTGTAGTAATTGAATCATATTATCATCCATATCTAATGTAGTAATTCTAGATGTATTTATTGAATGTGATCTATGGTTCTTGAAGAGCAAAGTATGAGAATTATTGATGATTACAAGGTTTATGTATATGTTCTTACAGCACTTTAAGAATATAGTAAATATGGTTATGATCTAGTTGTTGTGTTGTTGGATGATTATCTTTATGTACACACATATGTATTAACACTATATGATTTGAAGGGTGTTCTCACAATATGATGATTCTAAGGCTTAAAGGTTATTATCACCTACTGAATCTATGAGCTATAGTAGGAGTTATGTTGGATTGAATGTCAAGACATTCTTCCATGAAAATGAACTTAAGTCAAGACTTAATATGAACTTTGTGGGTATTAATGCTTATCATTGAGTGGATAGTGATATCAGATGGAAGCCCTCACGTTAGTAGAGGTCGGATTTATAGGAGCAATATCTTGGGATAGAAGCCCTCACGTTAGTAGAGGCCGGGTTTTCTAGTAGCAATCCCCTTATCCCATAAACTATGTTCCCTCATAGGTCTTTAGCTAGTGGATCCACCTAAGCTAAGATTATAGGTCTAACTTAGGCAAGTAGGGCAACCCCTTTTCGGTGTAGGGTAGACACCAGATTCCATGTTAAGCTCACATAGTCTATGTCGGTTAAGGCATATCCCACTATGATAGTATGAAAAAAAATATGAATTATGAACTATAGCTACTCAAGAAGCTTTGATTAGTATGGGTGGGATTATGGGATCTTAAATATGCTTACACAAGTATGCTTTGAGGGTATTTTTGGTATGTTTTGATTATGCTATGATGATCTATATGTTGAGTATGGTTATTACTTATGCTTTTCCATTATCTTCAAAATGATGCTTTAACTTAGTAAATTGCATGCATTCAACTAAAATATCCCTTTTAGCATGTTTCTTGATTTTATGCATGGCTATCATACTTAGTGCATTTTTGTAGTAACCCATAGTTTCCTACTATTCCCAAGTGTAGCGTCCCGTTCCCTAGGTGGTCCCCATTATGGCTACAGCTTGGAATTGATCACTTCTCCTTGCTTGTGGTGAGTCGTCATGGTTCGAGGATGGATGTTTCAATTTAGTAGGTTCATTATTGTATTTGACTTTCAGATTATGATGTATGCGCTATGACCCAATTTGATTCGATTATAGTAATAGATGGCCAATTGAGACAAGTCTGGACTTCCGCTTTCCCTTATAAAGACTTTTTTGACATAAATGCATTTTTACTCTTATTTTTTTAATGATTTATGTTATTATATGCTAATTGGCTAACATGTTGCCTTTCAGGGCTCTATGTGCCTTGTTACGTCTAGGGGGTACCCTTGGGTCATGACACAGAATCTTGGCGTCCATCATCTTCTCCATACGAGCCTTGGACTCCTAAATAGATCACTGTATCCTGGGCCTCATGTGTAGTAATGGGGTGGCCATCTAGGTCTCTAACTTCTGGACTCGGGCCAGAGGTACTAAAGCGGGCCCTCAAGGACTCTCAGGATGAGCTAGAAGTTTCACTAGTAGAAGTTGAGGGGGCAGCCCGTGAATGTTCCGTAGGGGCAGGCATAGTAGTGTCATTTGCCTACTCAACATGTATCTTCTCCACATCGGCAGCCAAGTTATCAGCCAAATGCGGTAGGTAAACATGTGGTCTCTTCAGTGGTCCGGCGGGATTAACATCATCTTTAATAAGGCCGATGTCCATACTCTTTCGTCTCCTCAGTCAACCTATAATAACGCCAAATAGGCAGTGAAGCGTCCCTGCATAGATGAAAGATAAGAAAAAGGAAGGGCAACATGGTAGTATTCTTGAAAGTCGTCTCGTGAATCTCGGCAATCAAGATGCGGGAGAAATTGAGCTCTAGCCCCGACATGATTGCTAGTAGCATCACAATTCTATCACAAGCCATGATGTTGTCCACCTGTGGAGGGAACAATCCAGTACGAACGATGGACCAAAAGAACATCGTGGTGAAGCTCAGGGTTGCCTTTTTGATAGGCAAAGTAGTGTTTCACACCCACTCAGTGCTCTCTCCCTCATCAGCTATATGACGGACAATCCATCTAAGTGAAGTCTCATGGTACTCAGTATCCCTCTGAAAAGCCCCACTATAAACAACCCCCATCCTATAGTCATACTCTGTTGTGTTGATCAGTAGAGTGTAAGTTGGAACGTAAATAAAATAGTGAATAGTAGCCTTGGAGATGTAAATGGAGAAGTTCCGCACTAGTGTGGCCTAAAGTTGAGGCTGAGCCAGAGTCTTCACCCGGTTGGGCATAATATTTTGGATGTGGTGACGTAAGAGGCATAGAACTCTCAGTTCATATCTTCACTGAACTTGCTCGGGATCCGTGCCATCCAATAACACTTATGACTCCTCTATAGCTCCTCAATGGTGGGCACAATATGAAGGCAGCCAGTAAGTACCCGGCGCTCCTCAGTAATGGTCAGTGCCTGTTTCTGCTGCTCGTTCTGAATCTTCCCCTTATTGAAAATTTGGTACTGACCCTCAACACACCACCTATTCGGCTCTATGGCATTGTGAACCGGCTGAACTCCATTATTGGGTGGGTCCTTGACATCCCCCGTGCTTGTGGCATCAGATGAAGAAGCAGAAGTACCGCTGGAACTAGAGCCGGAATGTGACTTGTAGTCGGACTGTGACTCTCCTGCAAGTGTGCCCCCCTCCTCAGACTGGATCAGTGACCTCGACCTCGACGTCGTCACTAGATGTGATGACCTGCCCATTCTTGTTATGCGTGGTATCGAGGACAGTGGGGGAGCCTTTTGCGGATTTCGAGACATATTTGTCCCCACTATAATCATTGAGTCGTCATTGGGATGGGGAAATACACTTGGAATTTTTCTTCCTGGAGTACACGGGTGCTTGGTTTGGTGCCATTGTACCTGTGGAAGACTAGTTAGTATTTCAAGAATTCAAAAAGAACCAATGAATAATTTTAGAACCCCCTTAGGACCTAGAGAGAAATTTAAAAGTTTTGCGGATAGTATTAGTTTTTTTGACCTACGATGGGCACCTACGGACCGTCGATGGAATTACGAGTCGTGGGTCCCCTCTGGATGTTAGAGAGTCAAATTTTAGGTCTCTGATGTTGGAACCACGGATTTGCCGAATGGTCCGTCGATGGAACGATGGACCGTAGTCCACACCGTGGTTCGCACTTTATTAATTATTTGGTTTCAATATATTAACAGACCACGACCTACGGTCTGTAGATTGGGTCATTAAACAGTGTTGTACCAGAAGTTGTGATCCCAATTGTTCATTCAACACTTTAAACATAACAATCAACAGCTAATCTATGTCTAAATATATATTTCAACATATTATGTGGTTGTTCATAATCCGTAGGGTTTTGAATATGCAAAATGCAATTTTCAAGACAAAGACATCGAAACCATAAGTCAAATACATTCAACTAGACCTATCAAACCCAATTATGCAATCTAAAAAACAACACAATCATATACCATCGTTCCAAGGGTAGTCTTTGAACTAGTTTTCAACAATTTCACACATGATTAATTACCCAAGGTGTAGTTCAACTTTGTGACTTCCACTTTTAACAATGAAACAAAATTCACAGTTCTAGCGAAGTCGATTTACCTGACAAGTAAGCAAAGTTCGTGAGTATGTAGTGAGGGTACTTATGTGCTTTCAAGATCCCCCATGACACCGAGCCCAGACTTGAATGATCTTATGGATGAGAGGAATTTAGAGAGGTAAAACAAACAAAAGTTTGGGAGAGATTTGGGGAAAATTGAAGAGAAAATGGAAGGGGGGATTTTATGGATGTAATGGAGGAATTTAATGGGTGTAGTAACAATTTTAGTAAGGTTGGGGGAAAGAGGGAACTAGGGGAATGTATTTAAAATGAAGGGTTTTTATTTGGAATGGGGTCTGGGTCGGGTCGAATGTTACCCTAACTTTAACCCACGAACCCCGTCTACGGTCCATGGGTCAACCTATGGTCTATCGATGGGTGTCGTGGTTCCCTCTAACAATTAGTAAAAGTTAGCACACATACCTGGGATCTACGGATGTCATCCCCGGTTTGTGGATTGACCGACGGACCATCGATGGGACCCGTAGACCACCTCATTAGTTTAATTTCTGTAGATTCGTCTTTTTTTTCCCTGGACACATACCAAACATTAGGACTCTCTTTGTATATTTTATGAACACTTTTTTAGACACGGACCCTATTTTATCATTATCTAGCCAACACTAAAACTCAAAATTAATAAACATCTATCTAAGAAGGAACAAAATTTAAGAAAAAATCCCTATAGTTCGCTAGATTATATATCTTGGGTTGCCTCCCAAGCAACGCTTGATTTAACGTCGCAGCATAATGCCGACACCTTGATTACACAGACTTTCTTTTAGCTCTAGCTCTACAGTCAATTGATAAGACTTCCCATATACAAGTTGGTAGGGGACATATCTATTATAGTTTTAAATGTCGTATGATAAGCCTAGAGAGTATGAGCAAGCCTTATTGACCAATCAGTTTTGTTGGCATTTACGATCGTTGCAAGAATTTTCTTTATCTCGAGATTTGACACTTCAATTTACCCACTTGATTACGGATGATAAGGGGTTACTACGCTGTGGCGAACACCATACATCTAAAAAAATGCCTTGAAAAACTTATTACAAAAGTGAGAACCTCCATTGCTTATGATTGCCCTTGGTGTACCAAATCTGGAGAATATTTTCTTTTTCCGGAATGTGGTGACACTCTTTCCGTCATTGTCTGAAAGTGCGTCTGCTTACACCCATTTCGATATATAGTCAACCGCCACAAGAATGTACTTCATCCCATTCTAACTCACAAACGGACAAGCATCATCAAAATCAAACTTACAGTCTTTGTTGAGTAGATTGCACAGTGGGTGCAATTTTAGAGAAATCTTTTATGAACCTCCGATAGAAACTTGCATGCCCAAGAACATGGGTGGTGGAAGTTTTTCTATTACATCAACTTTAGCTCTATCACCTTTAATACCTTTATGCAAAATCCGATGACCCAAAACTATACCCTCATTCACCATGAAGTGACACTTTTCCCCATTGAGCAAAAGACTAAACTCTTCACACCGTTTTAGTACCTCATCTAAATATGCAAAACAGTCATCAAACGAGTCACATACTACAGAGAAATTATCCATAAATACCTCTATTGTGTCCTCCACCGTATCTAAAAATATCAACATCATACAATGCGGAAGAGTCATTGGACCATTACATAACTCAAAGGTCATCCTTTTGAGGGAGAAAGTCCCATAACGACAAGTGAAGGTGGTCTTCTCTTGGTCTTACGGAGCTATGAAGATATTATTGTAAACCTAATACCCATCTAGAAAACAATAACAACCCTTACCAGCAGAACGATCTAGCATTTAATCCATGAACGACATTGGGAAATGGTCTTTCTATGTCCATGCATTTAACTTGCACTAGTCCATACACACTCTACAACCAGTCACAAGACTCATTGGAACGAGCTCATTTTTAGCATTGGGAACCACGGTGATTCCTCCTTTCTTTGGCACACGCTGAACTACGAAAACCCAACTACTATTAGTAATAGGATATATAACTCCAGCATCTAACCACTTAATGTTCTCCTTATTCACAACTTCTTGCATGGGGGATTCAGTGTCCTTTGATGCTCAATACTTGGCTTGCTGTTCGGCATGAGTTGGATTTGGTGAGAACAAATGCCCGGTGAAATCCCAATGATGTCCGCAATAGTCCATCCTATAGCCTTCTTAAACCGCTTCAGCACCGATACCAAGGCCTCTATTTTCCTATAACTCAAATCAAAACCAATGATTATTGGAAAAAAAAAATTCCCAAAGAATACGTACCGCAAATGGGATGGAAGAACCTTAAGTTCCAGTTTTGGAGGCTCATCCACAGACTGTTTTGCAAGTGGGGTGTCTCGATTTTTCATGTCTAATTCCAATTGTTTTGGTTTGAAGAAAAACTCGAATCAATCAAGCGCAGCAACTAGCTCATTATAGTTCTCAATACCATCACGGTCAAAATTCATCATCACATTTGCTAGTTCCTGAACACCTAACCTCTTTTCAATGGACACTTCAGATTCTTGCTCCACCGTAGGTTTAAGCCCTGATACCGACTTAAGATCATTCTAATGCTTCATAGACCTACAGATAATGAAAGTCACCTCCTTATCATTTAATTGAAACTTCATCTGCCCTCTCTCCATATTGGGCAAAACACGCCCAGTAGCAAGAAATGGTCTCCCTAAGATGTTGGGAACCTCAAACTCAACCTCACAATCTAGTATCACAAAGTCTGTCGAAAAGATGAATGACTCCACTTTCACAAGGATATCTTAGAGCACTCTACTAAACTTCTTCACAGTTCTATTGGCCATAAGTAAACACATCAGAGTCAGTTTTGGCGCTCCTAAACCCAACTTCTTATAAATAGACAATGGCATGAAATTGATTTGGCACCCAAAACACACAATGCTTTCGCAAAGTGTAATATCCCAATGGTACAGGGAAAAGTTAAATCTCCATGATCCTCTTTCTTATGCACAAGTGACATAGTAGAAATAGCACTACAATGTTGTGTCTTCTATGCATTCTCAAAACTGACAGCCTTCTCTTTGGTCACCAAGTCTTTCATGAATTTGGCTTACCCCAGACATCTGTTCCAAAACTTCTATCAACAGGACATTTATGGACAGTTGCTTCAACATAGCGATGAGCCTGCGATAATTTCCCTCTTAAGTCTTTTTCACCAACCTTTTTGGGAATGGAGGTAGAAGTATAGGCATGTGAACAACTTTTTGGGTCACCTCATCTTCATTCTCTTTATCAACTTTTGGATCTTCAGTAACCTCATTATCATCCTCATATTTTTCGATCACTCTTTCAACCTTAGAGGGCATGGGAGGATCTATAGTCTATTTTCCTCCTCAAGTAGTGACTGTCATACAATGCCCATCTTTTTTTGGATTTTGGATGGTGTTGCTTGGAAGTGTGTGAGGTTGATGTGGGTTCATAATAGCGGACAACTAACTAAACTAATGCTCATGTTGCTTGATCGACACTGCATGGGCATTAAATTTCTGACCAATTCCAGATAAATCATTTTGCATCTCCTTCACATTTTCATATGTCGCATCAAATCTCTTTATCATATTTTGCATCATATCTTTAATGCGAGTCATACTGCTACCAACCTTTGTATTACAAGGTGAAATATAAGCCCCAACCTTCTTATTCCTATTTCCAATCTTATTCTGGTTGTCATTGTTATCACCATTGTAGTTTCCATCCCGGACATAGTTTCCATCACGGTTGTAGTTTCCATAGTTCCAACCTTGGTTTTCATGACCTTGACGCCAATTATTTGAGTTGGAACCGTGGGTGTTGGTTCGGAAACTCCCCGTCTGATCATTAACCAAATTCGCATCCTCCTCATAGTAATACTCCTCAACTCGTGGTGGTGGGGTTCTAGTTAGATAATTTACCGCATTCACTTTTTCTGCACTTCCACTCACATGCTTTATTACTAAGATAATTTATGTCCTCATTTGAGCCATCTTTTCACGAATATCACCATTTGATTTACTTGGTGCAGTTTGGATAGAAAATGTGATCCTACCAGTATTTGCCTTCCTAGTGCTCCATTTTTTATTGTTCTATGAAATCCTCTAAAGTTTTTCAGCAATCTTCTCAAAAGTGCGCTCACCATAAGATCATCTAGAAATAGTATCTAACACAGCCTTTCCTCATAAGTGATTCATCATCTATGCGGTGATTTGGAACACTCCTCATGAATCTCGTGAACCTATCCCATGATATGCTTCCCGACTCTCCAGGTAGTTCAGTGAAATTATTTAGTTAATCTTTTTAATTCAACTTCTTGGACACCGAAAAGTACTTCTCCATGAACACCTTGTGCAGTTGTTTCCATGTGTATATTGAATTGTATGGCAGCACATAAAACCACACAGCAGCATCATCAGTTAATGGAAGTCGGAATACTCTCAAATCTATAGCGTTCATCTCTAAGTCCGGTCATCCCATACTACTCGAATAGATACTTGTTAATTTAGCCATGTGAGTATATGGATCTTTCGAAGGTAACCCAGCGAACAACCCTCTTTATGTAGGCATTTGCATAAGATTGTTATTCACCACAAATGTATGTCCTAGAGGTAGTGGAGGGAGAACAATAGTCCCAGGTGATCCAACCGCGTCATAGTCAACCTTATAGTGATCACGAAATGTCAGTGCCTGATGGCTTTGCGCCCTTTTGGCATTTTCGATTAGATACCCACCCTGAACCTGAGCAGGTACATTTACTACTTTAGTAGGTTGAAGCCCAGCTACATCCCCTTGACCCTCTCCGATGGGATCATTGTGTACCTCGAGATTTATGCTCTTACGACCATTCTTCTAAAAGTTCTCCTTAATTCTGAATCATAAGGCGTCGGGGGATTTCCAAGACTCCGTGTACTTGGGATACACTCGAGTAAAAAAAAAAACAAAAATGTAAAATCAGGAAATACTTGACTAAAGTTTAATGATGTAGTAAGTATAATCTAAAGCCCGTATTCCCCGACAGCAGCGCCAAAATTTGATACGACCAAATTAAACCTCCCAAAAGAAATATAAGTGGTTGTTGTCAAATAAAACACCTAACTTTCAGGTTAGGGTCGATCCCACAAGGATTATGGTTTAGACTTAAACTTAACTTACAATTATCTCCATTTAGTCAAACTATTTCAGAAAAAAGTAACAAAAGGGGGGATTTGTAAATAAAATAACAGATTGTTGATTTGAATGATTAAGTAAAAAGTAAAGAAGATTCACATTTTAAGATATCAATATAAGATGGAAACTAGGGTATATGTGTTCCTTACAAACTGTTAACGCAGTATTCCTAATAATAGTAATTTTATCCTAGTGTTTGATATGCAAGTCTGATAATTAGTTAGGTCTCCCTAAGTTATTGGTAATCCAAGATACAACTTTCACTTGGCAAATTGGTAAGTTCACGGGTGTGTGCTATAGTTACCCTTACCTTTACTCTAGATTAGTTCTCGTGTAATTGAGTTGAGTATTTACCCTTACGACAACTTATTAAAGTCAGACAATTAGATAGCAACAAATCTTTAACTAAATCTCTGTTATTTAATCATTTTCTCGTTCATTACCCCCTTGGTAAGGAAAGTAGGAACAAGGCGAGTTCTAACATTGGCCTACGCTATAAAGAATTCTAAACGAAAGGTTTAACAATGCATTCATAAACACTATTTAAGGATTACTTAATTATTATTCATACGTTGTTAGTTGCTCATGGTAAACACAACCCTAGTTGTAAATTTATCTACTCATGCTTAAGAATTAACAATTCATATTAGGGTTACTAAAAGAAATCATGAAATTACAATTAGAATAGATGAAAACAGAAATCTTGAATTGAAATTTGAAGTGCAAATTGCATAAACTAGCTTCCGAAGTTAATATGCCAAAGTGTTTGCAAAATAATTCCAAAAGACAAAAACAAAAGTCTCCAATAGGGTCTAACCCCCAAAAACGGAAATTACAATTTGTATTTATAAGAACTAAATCCTAAACAAGGCAGGAAAATGAAATTAGGAAAACTGGGTCAGACATGATTTCGATCGAAGACACGACCTACAGACCGTGGATCAGCCTATGGTCCGTGGTTTAGCACTTGGGAAAAAATTTCAGAGTATTCAAACGACTTTCCCACCTATGGTCCGTGGTTTGGACTGCGGTTCGTTCTATCTCTCTGTGGTTCAAGTACTTGAAATCAACTTTTTTAGCAGAACGATAGTCGTCCAGGACGGTCCGTCATTCACTCTATGGGGCGTCATTTACCTTCGTGGTTCCACACTTCGTCAGACTTGCTTGAACTAATATCCACGCTTTATCAACTACGGTCCGTTACTGGACCTATAGTTCGTGCTTGGCTCTATCGACTACTATTGCTGCCACATCAGTTCTTATCTCTTTCCACCCCTTCCGAACCAATTTTTAGCAAAGACTACATAAAAAACATTATATATAAAAACAAACAGCCCAAGACGCACGCAAACACTAAGTGAAATACGCCAAAAATATCGTAAACTCACGGTATATCAAGAGGCAATAAAAGAAAACCCCTCAACAAGCGGTCAGTATTAACCAGCCAAACCTAAGAAACTTCTAATGTCTGAAGGTATTAGAGGTCTAGGTCAACTCTTGACCACATCCGTCTTCTTACGAACTATCTCAATACCTTTACTTCAAACAATATGATGTAACACCCTGGATTCGAAAATGGGCAACATAACAAATTTTTTAGATATTATAGGTGGCAGCCTTGGAGGCCAACCACGGCCCATTGGTAGAGACATGGACTGTAGGCCTAATTTGTGGACAGGGCACCAAGTGTGTCCAGAGTTACAGGAACCACTGCCTGACCAATGGATTGTCGGTCAGACCCTGGACCAAGTCCGTGGTCCAAGACCCCAAACACCAACTTTCAGACCACCAATGAAAGTCATGCAGGACAGTCCATTGTCCTGACCACGGTTCGTCAGTGGGGTCTCGTGGGTCAATAGCTGGCAATTACTTCAAGGGTAGTTAGGTGTTTTTCTAATTATTTCATATTGATACTATGTTGTTTTATCCTATTTTAAGAACCCCTATATAAAGGATTTCAACCCTTAAATTTTTTCATTCAAGTCATTATTTCCAAAACCAAAAAGAATTCCTAAAGTCTTCCTCTTAAATATTCCTCTCTCTAGATCTTGAAGAAGAACAAAGAGTGGGAGCTAGGATCAATGTCAAGTCTCCATTCCTCAAGAATTTGTGGGATTTGTAATGAAGGTAGGATAGATTTTCATCCATGTATTCCTTTAATCCATGCAGTCCCTATGTTTTTCCCAATTGAGAAGATGAAATTTCCTAATTTGAGTTAGGGTTTCTTGCAGTGTTGTGGGTATTGATGAATGTTTATTCAATTGAGTGGATTATGATTGTTTATTATTTAGTTTATAGATGAAATTAATGTAATATGGGTTTTCTGCCATGATAGGAGACTTTGTGGGTTTAGATGTATTCAATCTAGGATTGATAAGATACATTAGAATTCAATCTTGTATGATGAATCATGATTAAAATTTCTTTGAGATTGAAGTTTATGAGATGATTATTAATTTGAATTGCTTGAGATTGAGCATATAGAATGACTATGAGATATAGTGCTTTGAGAGTAAAGCTTATGTTGTCAATTATTGACTATTGATGTAATTTTTGTGGAAGGGATAGTTCCCACATCAATGGTTTATGTTATTAATGTGAAAGGCTTTCTCACATTGAATGATTCTAGGTTGAAAGGATTGCTCAACTAAAATGAATCTAATGTTCATGACTTAAATATTGATGAGGCTAGAGGCGATTACCCATGACCTCCAAATGAGATGGATATGAGGTGATTACTTGTATTCCATGAAGTAGAATAAAATGACGAGTACCCTTATTCCTTAAAGTTAAATAAGAGGCCAGTCCACATGTTCTTAAGAAATAAATGGACAAAAGGTGAATATCCATGATCCATATGTTATGTTGGAAAAGAGGAAAATACCGATGATCCATATGTTATATTGGAAAACAAGGGAATACCCATGATCCATATGTTATGTTGGACAAGAAGCGGATACCCATGATCCATATGTTAAGTTGGAATATAGGTGAGTACCCATGTTCCATATGTTAAGAACGACTAGAGGTGACTACCAATGTTTCTTTGTAGTGATGAAAAGAGGCGATTCCCCATGTATATAAAAGATAAGCTAGACTATGTATGATGGATGATAATCTTGGATTGTGTCTTAAGTTGCCTTCCATGATATGCCTGACTAGAGGTGGATGACCCGAGTCTTGACTAAGGATAAGTTGACGTTACTTCAAAAAGTAGGTCTGAAATATGTGAGAAGAGTTTTTATAGTTGAAAGATAGACTTACTTCTGCCCCTTTTTTGACTTTACCAAAAGGGACTGATGGTTTTTTGGTACATTGTGATTCTTTGAGAATTGGATAGGGATGTGTGCTTATGCAAAACGGGAGAGTTATTGCCTATGGTTCAAGGCAACTTAAGGTCCATGAGAAAAATTATCCAACCCATGATCTTGAATTATAGGCGGTGGTTCTTGCCTTAAAGATATGGACCCACTATTTATATGATGTTCATGTAGATGTGTTCACCGACAACAAGAGCTTGTAATATGTGTTTAATCAGAAAGATCAGAAACTTTGCCAAAGAAGGTGGCTTGAGTTATTGAAATTTTATGATATGAGTTTGCTCTATCACCCCGTTAAAATTAATGTAGTAGCGGATGATCTTTGTAGGGTGTCTATGGGTAGTGTTTCTCACATTGATAACGATAAGAAGGAATTAGTACGAGATGTACATAAATTGGCTCGTTTGGGTGTTCAATTAGTTGATTCCACCAAGGGTGGAATTATAGTTCATATTGGTTCCGAATCGTCTTTTGTGAGTGTTGTGAAAGCTAAGAAATGTCTTGATCCGACTTTGGTAGAATAGAAAGAAGCGGTGCTCAAAAAGTCTGTTGAGGATTTCTCCCAAGGGGGTTATGGGGTACTTAGATACCAAGGTCGATTATGTGTTCCAAATGTTTATGACTTAAGGGAACAAATCTTGACTAAAGCCCATGCTTCTTGGTATTCCATTCAATGTTAATGAAGAAGGATATTGTGGGATTTGTGGCTAAGTGTCCAAATTACCAACAAGTGAAATTTGAGCATTAGAAACTTGGAGGTTTATCCCAAGACATTAGCATTCCTACTTGGAAGTGGGAAAGACTTGAATATTGACTTTATAGTAGGGTCCTCACGTACTCGGCGACTTTATGATTCAATTTGGGTCATAGTATACCGAATAACAAAATCAGCCCATTTCATACCTATCAAAGTTTCTTATGTTGTGGAAGACTATGTTAAGTTATATTTAAGGAAAATGGTAAGGTTGCGTGGGATACCCTTGTCCATTAACTCTGATAGAGGTACTCAGTTTACTTTTCAGTTTTGGAAGTCATTCAAAAAGGATCTAGGAACGAAAGTGAAGCTTAGAATGACTTTTCACCCACCGTCTGATGGGCAAGCGGAGCGAACGATCCAAAATTTAGAGGATATGTTGAGACCATGTGACATTGATTTGAAGGGAAATTAGGTTGATCAGTTGCCATAAATAGAGTTTACTTATAATAATAGCTACCATTCTAGTAACTGTATGGCCGCCTTTGAAGCTCTTTATGGTAAGAGGTGTAGATCTCCCATAGGGTGGTTTGAGGTGGGTGAAGTTGCTTTGATTGGACGCGAATTAGTTCATGAGGCTATGGAAAAAGATCGGCTTATTAGGGAGAGGTTGAGAACCGCCCAAAGCCGACAAAACTCATATGCCGATGTTAGAAAAAGAGATCTTAAGTTTGAGGTTAGTGATTGGGTCTACTTGAAAATATCACCCATGAAGGGTGTGATGAGATTTGGGAAGAAAGGGAAACTTAGTCCCTGATACATAGGCCCGTATCAAATTTTGAGACATGTTGGTAAGGTTGATTATGAGATTGATTTGCCGAATGATTTGGCAACGGTGTATCCGGTGTTCCATGTCTCTATGCTTAGGAAGTGTGTTGGACACCCGACATCCATAGTTCCCCTAGAAGGTTTAGGGGTTGATATAAGTCTCTTTTATGAAGAGGTGTTGGTTGAGATACTAGACCGGCAAGGTAAGAAGTTGAGAAGCAAGGAAGTCACTTCCTTGAAAGTATTGTGGAGTAATCATTTTGTTGAGGGTAACTCTTGGGAGGCTGAGGCTGATATAAAGTCCAGATATCCTCATCTTTTTTCTTCTACTCTAGCTTGAGGTAATGAGGATCTCCCTGTTTGAAGTCATGTGTGTTTTAGATGTTCCCATGATTACCTTATGTTTTGCATGTTCATGAAAACATGTGTTTTGAAAGAAAGTTTGTTTATATGATTTATTTTCCTTACACTGTAGTGCATTGAGTATGAGTTTCCTAAAACCTTCATGAGATGAATTGATAAACATGCTTTAATTATACTTTTTGAGTTCGAATTGCATATGAGCTCCATGAGATTGTGTTGAGCATCATTTTATCTTGGAGAAGGTAATTCCTCCTTAAACATGAGTAACTATTGAAATTTCATGCATATTGGGATGCTAGATGTAGTTCCTACCTTTCCTTGAGATGAATTGGAGTATGATTAGCTTGGGGTTGATTTTTCTCGTTATTTATGTGCATTGCATGCATAATGGGCAAATATGATGTTTTGAGAACTTCCTAGCTTGGAGTCGATATTTCGTCCTTGGTGGTATGCATTGGATTGTAGGTTGGTGTCACGACCCGAGCCTACACCCTGGACGTTGCCGGCACTCGAGAACCATAGTTGGTCCCCAAGCGAACCCTCATCCTAGAGGACTAAAACAAGAAGACTAACTGAAGAATACAAAGCTAAAAAACTGAATAAAAATTCATGAAACTAAAATACAAAGCTTTAACTAAAAGAAAACTCTGAATAATATAATATATTCAACTAGCCCCAAAATAGGCAACTTAAGTCTTTAAAATAATTCAAAAAAATAAATGAACAGACTTCAGAAACTGTATTGTCTATCTATGAAGCCTTGGAATGACAAAGATAGAAGTTGGGACAAGACCCACGACCTCCTAACAACTAATATAACTGAAAGTAAAAGCGGAACCCTCCAGAAGCAAGGAGGCTCAACATATCTAACTCGAACTCCACGTGGTATCAACGAAGCTCATTTTGATGACCCAGAATAGTTGTATCTCCATCATGAAACAAAGCAGGCCAAATGGCTCAATACTTGAAAAGTACAAGGATGTAAGGGAAATTCTGAATCATAACATAAGCTTGAACTTGATAAAAAGGAAACATACTTACCTCTTCTCAACTCACTCAACTAACTCAACTCAGGAAGGAATAAGACACTCAACTCAAAGATAAAATATTCAACTCAGTAAAATAAGGCTTAACTCAATAATAAGATATTAAACTCAATGAAATAAGGCTCAACTCAATGATAATACACTTGACTCTTGGTACACAAACTCTAGATACTCAACTCTGGATACTCAACTAAATATAAAGCAACAATAAGAGATGCAATATATGGAAAGCTTTTATAATTGTAGAAACCAACTAAATGCATTTAAGAATACAATATACTCAATTTGTATGCAAGTATACAATATAAACTCTATCTATATATGAAAATACAAATAACTCTGTATAATAAAATACAAATATCTTTGTGGGAAATTCTCTAACCGACAACCATCACTATGAGCTATGTGATGATACATCGTCTTGCCCACAGTGCCAGAACTGTTCTATACTTTGCCAGGGTATAAGACCTACTCACTAAGTGGATCCACTAGTCTATGCTACAAAGAATTAAGGAATCATCTAAAAAGTATGACCCTCTCTGCCAACATTGGCCACATGGCTTATGGGGGATGAGAGTTATCTTAACTCTCCCCCATATCGGTGCTCAACACTACTCTCAAAGTATACTAGCTCATCTATTTAAAAACACTACTCTATCTGTGGTTTGAGATAATTACTCAAAAATCGTTCCCTTAAAGAGATGATACTCGAATTGCTAAAAACTCTTTTGGAAATCTCAGTTTCCTTTCATCTTAAATGTGAAAATATTTACTCTTGGGAATACTTAGTTCCCATATATCAGTTTAAAGAAAATGAACTCAGCTCTACTCTTTCTCAAAAACCTTTAAAAATTATATTATAATATGATCATTGATGACTCGGGAAGTCATACTGCATAAACATTAATGGTATATCTAGATACCACACTAGTCATACATTGATGGCATACTCGATTGTCATACTAATCATGTGTCAGAAAACTGTTTTCTCAAAACTCATCTTTACATTCTAAAAACTCAGTTTAAGAACTCACGTGTTGGCTTTTAAAAGCTTTTTAAAATTTATAACTCAAATCATGGGGTTCATGTCGAATTATGAACATGAACGACTGAACTAAGGGATCTTAATAGATATAAAGAACCTTAGTACTTAGAACTCAAGAATAAATGATACTACTCATATCTAGACTGCTCGACTCATATGGTTCATGCAGAAAAATTGGCATGAACAGCTTAACTCAAGGCTTCTAGGGTAACATGTAGTAGTCCCATGATTAGAAATATAATCTCAAAATAATTAGGAACTCAATACTCAAGACTTATAATTTGAAAATACTACTACTCTCAAAGATATTCAAATTATGGAGTTCATGTGGAATTTATGGGCATGAATGACTTCACTCGAGAGTCTACATAACAATATAGAACTCATGTATACGACTCTTCTCATTCTAATACTTACTTCCTCAAAACTCAGTTTAAAACTCAATAATTAGGAATAGAACTTTATTAAAAGAATCATGAACTCAAGAACTCAAATCAACTTATCTCAAGAATACTCAAATCTAGGGTTAAAATCCTAGATTTCTCTTTTACTGATTTGAAAGAACATGTAGGGTGTGAGGAAGATATAGTTCAATTCTATGATAGCCTTACATACTTGAAAAAAATAAGGTCCTTGAAGAATCTTTAAGAATCTTGAAGAAGAACTCGATTTGAAGCCTTGAAACCCTAGCTTGAAGGTAAACAATCAAGAAAACCTTTCTTGAGATTCTTGAACTAGTTTCTTGAAATCTCTATGGAAAAGATTTGTTATGTTCATTAGTGATTCGTAATTGTATGGAGGAACTTGAGTTAGAAAGAATGGAATTCTTGGAGAAACTTATCTTGAAGAAGAATCTTGAAAAAAGATTGAAAGAATCTTGAATGGAGTCTTTTACTTTGATTTTTTCCTAAGGGTTTTGTCCTAGGATTTGAGAGAGAAGAGAATGATGGACTAAAACATGAAAATTTGACTGTTTTGAGCCTATTATTAGTCAAGAAACTCGTTTAGGGTGTTCTTGGAGGTAAAAAAACAAAAGCGACCATTTTTAATGCTTTCACGTTGGCTAATTCGTAATTGCATAGTATAGGTTACTAAAATAGTCAATAACTTTTTTACTCGTAAATTGGATTGGCGCGAAATTGGTGAGGTTGGAAAGTAGATTCGAATTCCTTTAATTTCAAAGGTTAGGTCTCACGAAACACTTTATATTCTAAGAGTTATGGTCGTTTGAAATTGAACCAAGTAGAATCTTACATCAAAACTTAATCGATAAGGAAACTTCAAGAACACTTAAATTGCACAATATTTATGGATAGATTCGAAAACGAAACTCATAATTGGCGTGTGGATGAACGAACCAAACACTATGGAAGCTTACATACCTCTTACGGATTAAACCCATGGTGAAAATCTGCAACAAAACGCAAGACTCTAGACGAACGCTTCGATCCTCTCCTTTTTTCTCTCTTTTCTCTTCTTGAACTCTCAACTAAAACCCTAGGCGTATTTTACGATTATAAAACTGAACCCAATAGGATTAGACCCTTCAAACATTACTAAAAACGAATTAAATCTGATTTGGTAAGAAAGGCGTTTGAAATATAATTCAGTGGCGTTTGAAATATAATTCAAAAACCTTTCATTGGGTACCTTGTAACCCACCTAACTCGTCCTGTCCTTAAAGTTATGGTCATTTGAAGTTGACCCAAAACTTAAAGGAACTTAGGAATGACTTGAATGAAATTTATTTAGTTCTTCCTGGAACTCAAGGTGCTACATCTGGTGACGTTAACAATTAAGAAACTTTTAATTCTTTGGTAAAATATCAGTCACTATGAAGAATTGTTTGAGTCTTAGTTTGAAAATATTTCTGGGGTGTTACAATATCTCCCCATTGGGATCATTCGTCCTCGAATGACGGCTGGACTGGGTATGGAATAGGGTTATTATTTCTAAGGTCTAAGTCTAATGGTATGCTCTTACTATATTCAAGCTTCACCCAAATCCTTAGGTTTGGGATCTATACGTCTCTATAGGGAATCACATCCCAAGACTATTACTCGTTACCGCCACATTGGGTTCATATTAAGAACCACCTAATGTTTAACAACAGCACATTCAAGCTTAGTACTCTAGCAACTCTTTGGACTCCAACTAACCAACTCCTTCAGATCCACCTAAGGGCTTTAAATACTATCTTATTCTCAAACACTTGACTTGATTTCTCATCTTATCATCTGCCCCTTTGGTCTAGAGTTAACACTTGAAAGGTATGGACCAATTCCACATTGACGACTCAATTGTGCAATCTAGGAACACATGGAAAATTATAACTTAATTGGATCCTCATCGGGTAACATATCATCGTCGTACATCTCTTAATGCTCTTGTTACTCTTGTGACTTAGCCACACTTCACTTCCCTTATCTAAATATAAAGGTCTCTCACTTGTACCACTCAAATGTATTGTAGCTTATCAGCTCTATTCGTCACCTACTCTATGTTAAGTCTTCAAGATCAAATATCTAGCCTAACATCATCACCTTCATGTTGCCATTCTTGTGATCATGACACTTACCTCAAATTCAAGCTTAATGTTTATTGTTAAACCCGAATATCAATATGATTGCTTGCCTACTATACTATATATCATTACTTGATCAGTTCTACAACCTTATGAAAATCATGACCCTCTAGAACAAATCATAAGCCTAGCTTAAATCTATCACTTGGTCATTACCTACACAATGACACATCATCACAAACTCCTTTCTAGCTAAAACACACTCTACCTCCTATGATGGAATCTTTCCAACTCACCACTT
Organism: Solanum tuberosum; assembly: GCF_000226075.1. Taxonomy (NCBI): domain Eukaryota; kingdom Viridiplantae; phylum Streptophyta; class Magnoliopsida; order Solanales; family Solanaceae; genus Solanum; species Solanum tuberosum. The sequence goes on along the minus strand of NW_006239270.1, from coordinate 624,257 downwards.
GTTCGTCTACCCATAAGGAAAACTTTTTACTAATATCTTACTAGGTGCATGACTATAGTAACATAGCTTGTCGAAAAACTATTTCCCTTACTTAGATTACTGAACCTTTGCATATATCCTCTAACTCTCGGCTCTTTCACTACTACTGCTCATGATCTCGTAACTCATGCTACCTTTCCGGGTGAAAACACTACCCAGGCTCTAAACATACTTCTGCATAAGGATCTCAGTTGAAACAAGACTTAGGGTAAAGAGTACAACTCGCTTTTAGTTCAAATGCACAATTAATATGAATTTGGGTGCATTCCTATGAAATTGAACACTTAACTTACTCATGGGCTTCTCTCAAGCCTCTCTGGAGTCTCGTGACTTCCTCAAGACTCTTGCTAAGAATAACTAATCCTTTAAGGACAAACTTTTCAAGTCAACAACCTCTAGTATGATGGGTAGTCGAATGAATGAATCTGAGAAATAGACAACTATGAATAAATCTCTATGACATAGCTCTATTGTACGATTAAGAGTATGAAAGAAGGGAAAGTTTCTTAAATGCCTATAGTCCCACATTTATAGAAGTGGGCCCTTCGCAAACATAAATGAGAACATACTAGCCTGTCTTCATAGACACCCTAGGACACTTGAACTCTATGTTTTGATACCAAGTTTGTCACGACCCGAGCCTACACCCTGAACGTGGCCGATACTCGAAACCATTGTTGGTCCACAAGTAAACCCTCATCATGGTTAACTACAAGTGGAAGACTAACTCAAGCATACAAAGCTTAAAAACTGAATAAAAATTTATGAAACTAAAATACAAAGCTTTAACTCAAAGAAAACTCTAAATAATATAATATATTGAACACGCCCCAAAATAGGCAACTTAAGTCTTTAAAACATTTAACAAAATAAATGAATAGACTTCTGAAACTTTATTGTCTATCTATGAAGCCTCTAAATGATAAATATAGAAGTCAGGAGAAGACCCAAGACCTCCTATTAAGTGATATAACTGAAAGTAAAAGCGGAACCCTCTAGAAGCAAGGAGGCTCACCATAGCTAACTCGAACTCCATGTGGTATCAACGAAGCTCCTGTTGATGACCCTGAATACTTGTATATGTACCATGAAATGATATAGGCCAAATGTCTAAGTACGTGGAATGTACGAGCATATAAGGGGAATTCTAAAGCATAACATAAACTTGCAATTGATAAAAAGGAAACATACTTACCTATTCTCAACCCACTCAACTAATTCAACTCAAGAATAAGTTACTCAACTCAAAGATTAAATATTCAACTAAGTGAAAAAAAGCTCAATTCAATAATAAGATATTCAACTTAGTGAAATAAGTCTCAACTCAATGATAAGACACTCGACTCTTGGTACTCAAACTGTGGATACTCAACTATGGATACTCAACTCAATATAAAGAAACAATAACAGATGCAATATATGGAAAGCTTTTAAAACAGTAGAAAAGAACTCAACGTATTAAGGAATACAATATACTCAGTTTGTATGCAAGGATACAATATAAACTTTGTCTGTAAATAAAAATACAAGTAACTCTGTATATAAAAATACAAATATACTTTGTGGGAGTTTCTCTAACCGACAACCATCACTATGAGCTATGTTATGATACATCGTCTTGCCCACCCTACCAGAACTGTCCTATACTTAGCCAGGGTATAAGACCTACTAACTAAGTGGATCCACTAAGCTATGCTAAAAAGCATTAAGGAATCATCTAAAAAGTATGGCCCTTTCTACGATGTTGGCCACCTGGTTTATGGGGGCAATGAGTTATCTGAACTCTCCCCTATAGCGGTGCTCAATACTACTCCCAAAATATACTAGCTCGTATGTTTAAAAACATCACTCTTTCTGTGGTTTGAGATAATTATTCAAAAATTTCTCTTAAAAGAGATGATAATAAAATTGGTCAAAACTCTTTTGGAAATCTCAGTTTCCTCTTAACTTAAATGTGAAAACATTTACTCTTGGGAATACTTAGTTCCCATATATCATTTCAAAAAAATGAACTCAACTCTGCTATTTCTCAAAAACATTTTAAAATCATATTATAAATAATCATTGATGACTCGGGAAGTCATACTGCATAACATTGATGGTATATCTAGATACCATTCTGCTCATACATTGATGGCGTACTCGATTGTCATACTAATCATGTTTTAGAAAACTCTTTTCTCAAAACTCATCTTTACCTTCTCAAAATTCAGTTTAAAAACTCTAGTGTTGGCTTTAAAAAGCTTTTTCAAAATTATAACTCAAATCATGGGGTTCATGTGCAATTATGAACATGAATGACTCAACTCACGATCTTAATAGAAATAAAGAACCTCAGTACTCAGAAATCAAGACTCTTTTTTTTGATAACTAAACCACATTTCTATTCCATGAAAATGTAACACAGAATTACACCATCAAAGATTAGAACGAAGAAAAGATAACCAGCAAACCCTAACCCCCAAATTTGTAAAGGGTCATTCCTTGCCTCTTAAGTGAATTAACAACATCCATAACAGTAACCATATTTCTCCTATCATACTCTGTGTAAGTTATAGAATCACAAATTAGATTTTCCAAAAAGTTCTTCAAAACCCCACGGGTCTCTTCGTAAATAATCCAGAAATATGCTTCACACAACCTCTACGAGCAAGTCTTCGAATAGATGGATTTTTAATTCCTTGAATATTGTCTCTCAACACTTTCCTATGCCTCTTGGCTCCTCTTTTGCCCAATCCTTTGCCTCCTTTAACTCTGCCTGACATTTTTCTGATGAAATTTTAGAGAAGAAATGCTCTTGATTTGGATTTTGATGGTTCAAGACTCAATGATACTACTCATCTCTAGATTGCTCGACTCATAAGGTTCATCCAGAATTATGGGCATGAACTAGTCAACTCAAGGCTTTATGGGTAACATGTAGTAGTCCCATAATTAGAAATATAATCTAAAAATGATTAGGAACTAAATATTCAAGACTTAGAACTTGAAGATACAACTACTCTCGAAGATACTCAAATAATGGAGTTCATGCGGAATTTATGGGCATGAACGACTTGACTCGAGGGTCTACATAACAATATAAAACTCATGTATATGACTCTTATCATTATCATACTTACTTCCTCAAAACTCAATAATTAGGAATATAATTTTTTTATAAGAACCATGAACTCAAGAACTCAAATCAACTTATCTCAAGAATACTCAAATCTAGGGTAGAATCCTAGATTTCTCTATTACTTATTCGAAAGAAGATGTAGGGTGTGAGGACGAACTAGTCCAACACTATGATAGCCTTACATACTTGAAAAAATTAAGGTTCTTGAGAATCTTAAAGAATCTTGATGAATAACTTGATTCGAAGCCTTGAAACCCTAGCTTGAAGGTAAACAATCAAGAAAACCTTTCTTGAGATACTTGAACTAGTTTCTTGAAATCTCTATGGCCAAGATTTATTATTTTTATTAGTGATTCATAATTGTATGGAGGAACTTGAGTTAGAAATAATGGAATTCATGGAGAAAAGTTATCTTGTAGAAGAATCTTGAAAAAGGATTGAAAGAATCTTGAATGGAGTCTTCTACTTTGATTTTTCTGTAGGGTTTTACCCTAGGGTTTGAGAGAGATGAGAATGATGGACTAAAAGATGAAAATCTGATTGTTTTGAGCCTTTTATTAGTCAAGAAACTCGTTTAGGGTGTTTTTGAAGGTAAAAAAAACAAAAAATGACCATTTTGAATGCATTCCCGTGGGCTAATTCGTGACAGCACTGTATAGGTTACTAAATTAGTCATAACATTTTAGTCATAAATTAGATTGATGCGAAATTCATAGCGTTAGAAAGTAGATTCGAAAACCTTTAATTTCATAGGTTATGGATCACGTAACGCTTTATATTCTAAGAGCTATGGTCTTTTGAAATTGACCCAAGTAGAATCTTACATCAAAACTTAATCGATAAGGAAACTTCAAGAACAATTACCAAGAACTAATAACTAAAAGTAAATTGCTCAATATTTATTGATGGATTTGCAAAAGAAACTCATAAGTGGCGTGTGGGTGAACAAACCCAACACTATGGAATCTTACATACCTCTTAGGGATTAAACTCATGGTGAAAATCCGCAACAAAATGCAAAACTCTCGATGAACGCTTCGATCCTCTCCTCTTTTCTCTCCTTTCTCTTCTTGTACTCTCAACTAAAACCCTAGGTGTATTTAGGATTATAAAAAAGAACTTAATAGGATTAGACCCTTAAAACATTACTAAAAATGAATTAAATTTGATTTGGTAAGGAAAAGACCAAAACACCCCTTACTATTTTAGGGTAACTGTCCTTAACTGGACAGCCTGACTTCAAAGGGGCATATCTCACTCATCCGAAGTCAAAACATAGAAAACTCGGTGCTGTGGCGAATATAATTCAAAGACCTTCATTGGTACCTTGTAACCCACCTAACTAATCCTTTTCTAAAAGTTATAGTCATTTGAAGTTGACCCAAAACTTAAGGGAATTTAGGAATGACTTGAATGAACTCTCTTTAGTTCTTCTTGGAAGTGAAGGTGCTACGTCTAGTCACCTTAACAATTAAGAAATATTTAATTCTTTGGTAAAATCTGACTCACTACGAAGAACGGTTCGAGTCTTAGTTCAAAAAAATATCTAGGGTGTTACAGTTGGCATGCTAGTCCCTCTCATAATCTTTTATAACCAGTTTGAATCTCATTCGAGGACGAATGGTCCCAAGGGGGATATAAGGTAGTACCCCGGATTCGAAAGAGGGAAACATAAAATATTTTCCTTATCCCATAGAGTGTCTCATGTAGATCTTGTAGAGCTTGATATGCAAGATTTTGATGTGATTCTTGGTATGGATTGATTGTACTCTTGTTATGCTATTGATTGTAGAACCTGAGTAGTCAAGTTCCAATTTCCAAATGAATCTATCCTAGAGTTGAAAAGGCGAAATTCTATGCCGAAAGGTAATTTTTTTTCTTGTCTTAAAGCTAGACATATGAATTTTAAGGGTTGCATATACCATTTAGTTAGGGTGAAGGATACAGAATTCAAAACTCCCACTCTTGAGTCGATCCCCGTTGTAACTAAGTTTCTGGAAGTGTTTCCAAATGATCTACCTGGTATTACTCTCGAAAGAGAAATATATTATGGTATTGAACTTCTCCTAAATATTTAACCTATCTCTAATCCTCCTTACAGAATGGCTCCAGAAGAAATTAAGGAATTAAAGAAACCATTGAAATATTCGTTGGATAAGGATTTTATTAGATCTAGTATCTCTCCATAAGATGCTTCAGTTTTTTATGTTAGACAGAAAGATGGTTCACTCCGTAGGTGTATTGACTATCGTCAGTTGAAAAAGGCTACCATTAAGAATAAATATCCTCTCCCAAGGATAGATGATTTGTTTGATCAACTACAAGGATCAAGTTATTTTTCTAAGATTGACCTCCGATCGGGTTATCACCAATTGAGGACAAATGAAGATAACATTCCGAAGATGGATCTTCAAACTCGATATGTTCATTATGAGTTTTTAGTAATGTCATTTGGTTTGACTAATGCTCTAGCTGAATTCATGGATTTGATGAATAGGGTGTTTACACAATACTTTGATATGTTTGGATTTGTGTGCATTGATGATATACTGATCTATTCAAGGAGTAAAGACGAGCTTGCCAATCATTTGAGGATTTTGTTGAAAGTCCTCAAGGAAAAACAACTCTTTGAAAAGATTAGTAAATATGAAATTTTGTTAAGGTCCGTAGCTTTTCATGGTCACATTGTTTCCGGAGAGGATATTGAGGTAGATCCTAAGGAGACGGATGTGGTTAAGAGTTGGCCTACACCCTATCCCCTTGGGATATTAGATATTTCTTGTGTATATACATTTACTATAGAAGGTTTGTGGAAGGGTTTTCTTTAATCGCCTGCCCATTGACATTATTGACCCAAAAAAGACTAAGTTCATATGATCTCAAGCATGCAAGAAGAGTTTCCCAAAAATTAAAAGATAGACATACTTCTGCTCAAAGTTTGACTTTGCCAAAAGGAACTGATGGAGTTTTTGTTTATTGTGATGCCTCGATAATTGGTTTAGGGTATATCCTTATAAAAAATTGATAGTCATTTTTTATATTTCATGTCAACTTAAGATTCATGAAAAGAATTATCCTACCCATGACCTTGAACTAGCGGCGGTTGTTTTTGCCTTAATGATTTGGAGGCATTACTTATATGGTGTTTATGTTGATGTATTTATCGACCACAAGAGTTTGCAATATGTGTTTAAATAGAAGGATCTAAATATTTTCCAAAGAAGGTGGCTTGAGTTATTAAATGATTTTGATATAAGTGTTCTCTATCACCCAAGTAAAGAAAATGTGGTGGCAGATGCTCTTAGTCGGTTATCGAAGGGTAGTGTTGCTCATATTCTGGATGATAAGAACAAATTAGTTCCAGATTTTAACAGATTGGCTGTTCGATTAGTTGATTGTACCAAAGGTGGTGTTATGGTTCATAGTGGGTCCGAGTCATCTTTTGTGGCTGATGTGAAATCCAAGAAAAGTCTTGATCCGACTCTAGTTGAATTAAAGAAAGCAGTGCCTAAAATTTTTGTAGAGGCTTTCTCCAATGGGGGAGATGGTGTGCTTCGCCATCAAGGTCTTTTGTGTATTCGCAATGTAGATGACTTCAAAGAACATATCTTATCAAAATCCCACAGTTCTCGATATCCCATTCACCTGAGAGCCACCAAGATATATTGTGACTTAAAGGGGGGTCTATTGGTGGAATGGGATGAAGAAGTATATCTTGTTAATTGTGGCTAAGTGTCCTAATTGTCAACAAGTGAAAGTTTAGCATAAAAAGTCCAAGGATTATCCCAAGACATTAGTATACCTACTTGGAAGTGGGAAGACTTGAATATAGACTTCATTCTTGGTTTACCGTGCATCCGGCGACGACATGACTCGATCTGGGTTATAGTAGATCGAATGATGAAATAATCTTATTTTATTCCCATCAAAGTTTCTTATTCGGCGGAGGATTCTGCTATGTTATATTTGAGGGATATGGTTAGGTTGTATGAAGTGACCTTATCCATTTTATCCGATCGTGGTACACAATTAACTTCTCAATTTTTTGAGGTCTTTCCAAAAAGGGCTTGGTACTCGTGTTAAGATTAGTACTATCTTTCATCCACAAACCAATGGGCAAGTGGAGTGTACTGTCCAAAATTTTGAAGATATGATGAGACCGTGTGTAATTGACTTCAGGGGTAATTGGGATGATCACTTGCTTTTGATTGAATTTTCATATAATAATAGCTATCACTCAAGTATTGGTATGGCTACATTTGAGTATCTATATGGTAGATGGTGTAGATCTTATATAGGTTGGTTTGAAGTTGGGGAAAATTCTTTCATAGGTCCCAAGGTGGTACATGAGGTTATGTAGAAAGTTCTGCTTATTAGAGAAAGATTCAAAGTAGCTCAGAGTCGACAAAGGTCCTACGCCTATGTTAGAATAAGAGATCTTGAGTTTAATATGAATTATTGGGTCTACTTGTAAATTCCACACATAAAGGGTGTAATGATAATTAAAAAGAAAGGGAAGCTTAGTCCCCATTATAATGGTCCATATCAGATTTTGAGGCGTGTTTGTAAGGTTGCTTATGAATTTGAATTGCCTAATGACTTGGCATCAATGCATCCGATTTTCCATGTCTCTTTGTTGAAGAAATGTGTTGGTGACCCAACATCTATAGTGCCATTGGAAATTCTTGGTATAAAGGATAGCCTTTCTTATGAAGAAGTTCTGGTTGATATCTTAGACCAGCAAGTTTGAAAGTTTAGAGAGTTGGAGGTCTATTTAGAGAGAGTTGGATACTCGAGTTGAGCTTAGTAAAAATTTCCATCCTCAAACCGATGCTCAGTCTAAGAGGACTATTCAGGTCATAGAGGACATGTTTTGGGCCTGTGTTATAGATTTTAGGGGTTAGTGGGATCCATTATTATCTTTGTCATAGTTTGAGTATAATAACATCCACCATTTTAGGCGTTATATGGTAAGAGGTGTTGTTCACTGGTAAGCTGGTTTGATCCTTTAAAGGTTGGACCATGGGGCACCTACTTGTTGAATGATTCTATGGGTAGTGTCGGTGTGATCTAGGAGCAACTCCATACTACCTAGAGTAGGAAGAAAAGCTATATTAATCGAAGATTGTAGCCCTTAGAGTTCATGGTTGGTGATCGGGTATTTCTATGGGTGTTACCTATGAAGGCCGTGATGAGGTTTGAAAGGAGGGTAAGCTTAGCTCCAAGTTCATCGGCCGATTTGATATTCAAAGATGGATAGGAGAGGTGGCCTATGAAATAGCCTTCCCTCAAACTCTTTCAAGTGTTCATCATGTGTTTCATGTCTCTATTATGAGACAATATGTTCTCGATGAGTCTCACATACTTTAGAGGGATTTAGTTTAGCTTGATGTGCCCTTGGATTTTAAGGAGGAGAATTTAGCTATTATAGACATGTAGGTTTGTAGGTTACTGTTTCCCTTTTCTTAGACTTAGCTCATTTAGATTTATTGTATTTTTAGTAGTATCGCATTAGTAGGTTGGAATTTAGGACTAGTTTAGGCTTACTTGATCCTTTGTCAACTTATATCCCTTGATGGGTTACTTAGTGTAGTTTTTAGATGGAAACCATGAGTCTAGGTTGATACTTGTGGCATGTATCATGTTGTATCCTTCGAAATGGATTCTAAGTGGCATAAAATTTAGGTTGATGCATGTTTTCTTGTTTTGAATTGTTTGGTTGTTTCTGTGGTACTTTTGAGGTCATAAACTATGTCGATATTGATTGTTGGGGCCGAGGCTATGAATTTGGACTACTTGGAGTTCCAGGTTAGTACATTCGTGATGTGCCACGAATCACCCGAATATGTATTTGATGGGTTTTGGTTTTGATGTTAAGGTTTGGGATTCATGATGGCATTTAAGCATGATAGTTACATTTGCTTCCTTACCTTTGTTAAAGTCTTGGAAATGATAAAATGGGGGTTTATTCAAGTAATTTAATAGTTCTAGAGACTCCATGATCTAAATGGAAAGGACATACTTATTTACATGATTGTCCGTGCTTTTGACTACTTTTATACTGATAAGTCTAAGGTATCATTCCGGGAGGACCATCAACTTAGTTTTGTGCTACATTCTACTATTTGTACTTGTTGATAAGCCCAACATATCATTCCAGACGGCCCGTTGACATATATCTGGGTTACTGGTATACTAGTAATATGTTTAAGGTATCATTTCGAGAGGCCCATTGACATGTATATGTGTTATTGGTACATTATTGATAAATCTGAGAAATCATTTCGGGCAGCCTGAGGTTTTACCTAGACTTCTTACTTCGTTTCATTCGTCATTTACATTGTATGATATGGATATTGAGTGTGGCTGTTTTTGCCTTGTATATGTGTGACCTTGGGCTTGAGCTATTTACATTGCTTGCATGCACTACTAGAAAATAGGTATGTTGCAACACAAGAAAATTCATTGCCATATACTCAAAGAGTGTTGCAATAGCATTATGGCAACGGAAAATGGTGTGTTGCATATAAGCCTATTGCGATATGTCTATAGTAACGGTTTTGTAGCAACAGTTGTAAACCGTTGCAACACATTATCTATAGCAACAGTTATTCTTTAGTTTAGGCTGACATTATTCTATGGTTGCTGCAACAGTTGCAAACCGTTGCAAATGATGTATCGCAACAACTTTATCATACAGCTCAGTCTAAGCTATTACAACGGTTTTACTAAACTATTGCAACAATGTTATTAAGCTATTGTAATAGACTTTTTTTATGGTTATTGCAGGCTATTGTAGGCACTGTGTATATTCTTTATTTTTGAAATAAACTATAATACAATTATAGAAAATATTAAATCAATATGTACTTCAACTATTAGCATCCATATATTAAAGATAGAAACACATGATCTTGATTTACAATTCAAGAGTTAACATACATGATGTTCACAAAAAGTATGCCCAAACATAAAAATAGTCATAAAATGTTCAAGAGTTGGCATTCATTTAGGTTCACAAAAATTAGGCCAAAAAGTAAAAATAGTGCTAGAATATTTGTAGATATATAGATAAACCAATTCTCTTTAAGTAAAGTTTGCACTGCTTTCATCCCTACATTGCACATTTTGTTCACCTACAATTTCAAAAGGGTCAACAATTAGGAAAGAGGAAATTCAAAAATGAAAAGGGAAAAGAAGAAACACAACTCCTAATTTTTACTCTTTCTGGACATAACCTGTACTACCACATCACTTTTAAAAATAAAATAAAATACAATGTTACTGATATTGTAGTTTGGAAGGGAGCAGAGAATTACAATAATGTGGACTTACCAAAGGAGGACAAACTGTTCAAGAACAACGAGTAGATTAAAGATATAAGGGGCCATGATGAAAATAACTCATAGGAAACCAAGACTCTAAGTGATAGTACTAACATAGAGGTAGAAACTCTAGCTATTCATGAGGAGCCAAACCTATCAGGAAACAACTTGAAAAATATAACTATAACAGTGTACACGGATGAGGACAGTTTAGCAGCCAGTAAACACTTAGAAGAATTAGCACCAGGTGAAGAAGCTGAGGGAACAACTAAGTCAGGAACAAATTAGTTAGCTGACTACATTACTAGCATTGCACTTGAACAGGACAACTCAATCCATTGCCACAGTTTTCGAGCTCTCCCCACCAAAGGACGGAAGACTTTAAATTCCGATAAATCACAAATTACAATCCTCAGAATCAAAACTAGAAATATTACACAGTCATAAACATGATATTTGTTGATCAAAATAGAACAGTTAAACACAAGAGACAGGGCAACAAATAAGGGCTACATCAACAGGCAATACAACAAGAACAAAGTCGGTCACTATAAACCAGAAACAAACGATGAACCACAAGAGAAAAAGCAACAAATAGGGTCAGTATATTTATACTAGAAACCAACAACACCTAAAATCAACCTAGATCTTGAGCACACCTTTTAAAACCTTCTTAGTCAATTGATGTTTTAAGTTTAGTTCAATACTCCTAAACTAAGCTAATAACAGTAACACTAATCTCGATAATATCAACTTCGATAAAAATAAAAAGATGATCGCACTTGCACCAGCAATAATACAAGAAGATTGCAAGTGTTGTAGCACAAGAAAAAGAAGTAGAAGCATATTAACATAACAGGCCATAGATGAAGATGACCCAAACAAGAAACTGCAAAAGCAGTAGTAGAAGAGAATGAAGAAGAAGGAGGAGGATTCTAACCTTGATTGTTGCTACTAGTAGATGAACGATGGATTGGCCGAATATTTATTTCTCGTGTTGACGAAACATCAAGTACTGTTGCCAGAACATTAACATCAATTGGTGGGCCTGAACGTTAAAGTTTTGTTATGACATCTTTTACAATTTCTTGTCTCATCGTGGTCTTTTGTTGGTCAAATTGCTCCTTCTGTTCCTTAATTTTTTCCTCCATTCTTAGCATTCTGTCTTCCATTTTTTTCACGAGGTGATTTGTTGCATGTGATGAGGCTTCAAAATTTCCCACTTTCCCTTTCAAAGTAGTTTTTGTAACCCCTCTTCCATATAATCTCAAACATCCTGGATGTTTTGATCCCCTGACAGAAGAAAATGCATCAATTGTCTCATTACGATCTTCATTTTATTGCATTTCAATATTCTCCATCTCAGCCTATAATGCAGTTTTATTATAAAAAACAACAGAATTCAAGTACACATATAAAGAGTAACTATGAAAAAAGAAATTCAAGTCAAACAAAATATAAATTAGATAGAAATCTTACAATTTTACTAGCTGTATCTTCATCTGTATCCTTGTATGATCGATTGGGCTTTCTTTTTCTTGTAACCACAACAAATTCCTTAAGTGATAGAGTATCATTAGTTTCCCTCTCTTTTTCCAGTACACATTAAAAGTGGATATCAAACATCTTATTTAAAATGTGATATGTTTTTATTCAATGCTATGCAAGAGCTCATACCAAATCATTGCGAATTAAAGCAAAGCTTTTCTTGCCAACAGTATGTGGATTCTTCAACTTTTTCCGATTCTCACTGTTGGTTTTTGACATTTTCTACAAATAGAAGAGAAGTTCCACAATGATCAAGTGATTTTTATAGAAGAGGAAATCCTTTTTGCAGTAACTAGTGATCCGTAAAAAAGATGAGAGCTCAGTGGTCTCCTAGAAAGAAGAGACACTGCTAGTGATCAGTTACATAAGAAAAGAGCTCTTGATATATCTTAAAATATTTTGGAAATGAAGAGTAAAAATAACCACCAAATCAGCTAATCACAATATTCTCTTACTTAAACAGAAGTAAGTCAATACATAAGGAATAAAATTCGACCAAGAAACATGTATTACAGGTTGTTCTCGGATCCAACAAGGACAGAAAGGAAAATGATAATATAAATCCCAACTTACCATAATTGAACCACTACCAAAGCTGTCATATAATTTAACCAAGTAGCAAGGATGGAAAGAAAACAATCGTTTAGGAAAAATATTATATACTCAGAAGTATCAATTTAACAGTGGAATAAAGGTTCAATTACCATATTTAAGCAAGTACTATGACTGCCACAGTTAATTAGGGGAGGGTTCAACTAGAATCAATCACAATTTAGAAGTAAAATCAATAACTTTCTTTAATTAATCTAAAATAAAATTGTAAAGAAGTGGGACCCAAGAAACACTAAAATGAAGGAGATGTTTTATCTTTTCGTAAGCTCGATGAGTCAAATAACTCTTATTTCGTATTACCAACTAGTAAAACTTACCTGAAATTTTCCTGAGTTCCAATATTTAAGAAGTTCCTTAAATTGAGATGTTGGAACATCATCAAGCTTTTTTTCCATCCGAATTTGATCATTAGCTTAGGTATCAAAGTGGTATGTTGTCAAATCAAACTTACGCCTTCTCCAAGCTTCTTGAATTGTTTTTAAAGTCCATCTATTTCTGATTTCTGGAATATCATATTTCTCATGAAAATTTGGACATTGAGTTAGTGCAATAAATGTTAAATATATTTAACTTAACAGAGAATTGAAAACTTCAAACCTTGGTATAATCTCACAAATCCTTTTTTGTGTCAAGCAACTTCCAATTTTCTATATCAATAGGACAAAGGGTCGCATTCCTAGCAAGTGTACCGAGGAAGCTGCTCAACTCCATCATGACATCATTACTGGGACCAATTGGCTGACCAGCTTTATTCAGTACAATCAGTTGACGATCATGCCTTCCATGTACATACACCATCTTTGTTTGACTTCTTTGTCTTTTTTTAGTAGAAGAGTCTACAATAATACACAAATAACGATAACCCTTCCAAAGTAGTATTGTAATTTGATTTTATAATCAAAAAAGAAAAGTAATATTATAAATAAAATATGGATGTTCTTGCCTTGTTCTTCACATTGTTCATATACTTCAAGAGCGGTAGAATTCCATTGAAGTTGTTCTTCTAATGGTTGCACTACATTGTTTGTTTAGTCAGCTTGTATACGAACTCCTGCCTCTAGATTGTGTGATTCTAGCAGATCTTGTTCTTCTATTACATCTGTTAGACGCTGACGGTTTTCGATCAATAGATCCTTTCTTTTTCTAGCTAGCAACAACTTCTTTTGATTTGCCAAAGATGTGAGTGTTCTAGCTGGAACAATTGCTCTTGTTTCTTTATTCCTTATTCTTGAAAACTCTCGTTGTTTCATGACTACCAAGTATTGCCTGCTGTAAAAATAGAGATATAAAGATAAGGTGTTAGACATCCCAACAACATCAAGAAGATAAAGCAGAATCAGTGAAAAGAAGATTACAGTCACAATAACACGAACTAGTTAAAAGGAGAAAGGGTGAAGCAGAAATCAGAATCACCACTTCTTGCTACCTGATTCACATAGTCTTTCTAAAGCAAAATCACTCAGTTCGTTTCGGCAAATGAAGCACTAAAGTAATCTCTAATAATAGTTAGATAACCCAAAAAGACAGACATACACAATAATAATAAAATAGGCAAAATCAACATTCTTTAAATAGACTTTCAAACCAGTGGTACATATAAGAAAATGCAATAGAGATATATTAAAAGAAGTTGAAAAATCCCTTCATCAGTCATCAGCCACTATCCAATCCCAATCGACATCATCAAAGTTCCCATCTTCTTCTGATGTGTCCATATCTTCTTCCATATATTTGAATGTTAGTCATGAGTTGGCATATCAATGACATCACCAGGTACATCTTCTCTCGACCATCTGAGATCAACTTCAACATCAGGTATTCCATTTGATGTTCCAATGCCATTGTCTGGCTCCCCAAAAAATGTGTCTCCAATATTAGGGAAATTCTCTTCTTCTAAATCAAATAAATCAACATGCACTTTGGTCCTTGCATAATAAACTTCTTTCTCAATTGGATCCTCTACATAGAAAACCTGATGCACTTGAGATGCCAGTACAAATGGATCTTTAGTACTGGATAACTTGTTGAAGTATAGCCGAGTTAATCCATATTCCTCTACTTCATTACGAAACCAATCACATTTAAACAACACAACAGTAAAGCAACCCCAATAATCAATCTGTATGATATCTTGAATAACTCCATAATAGACAACCTCTCCATCAATGGGGTTTTGGTCTCTAACACTAGCAAAACTATCAGTCGTTGCTGATAAAGTCACTCCATAGTTCTGACTCTTACCTTGAAAATCTCATTTCATTGTATGAAATCGATATCCATTGATGAAATATGTTGTATATCTTTTTGCCGCAGTATTAGGCCCCTTAGCGAGTTGTCGTAAATGGTCAGGCACTTCAACAGGTTTAACTTTCTCCTTAAACCAGTTGCCAAATTCCTGACTATGATTTTGTTCTCTAATCCATGCATTTGATCTACTATGATTGTCAATTACAGTCTTATGTTCCCTGCAAGCAAGCATGTTTCAAGGAGGAATCTCTCAACTCCAAACTAAAGCATGCTCATATATTCTTCTCATGAAGTACAATAAACAACTCATACTCAATGCACTACAACATGAGGAAAACAATTTCCATAAAATTCATTTTCTATCCAAAACACAAGTTTTCATGAACATGCATTATATAAGGAAGTCATGGCAACACATAAACACATAACATCCTTGTTAGCTAGGCACACCATCTCCCCCTTGGGAGTAAGTCTATTCAAATTCTTGTAAACATCATCTATCACATAATCATAGGAGGGACTGCCTCCTCAAACTAAAAGCAGGCTCAACACAACATTATGGTGCCAATATGCCATTTCATCAAAAATATAACCTACATGTTCATCAAATCATCTCATGAAGTCAAATATGTCATCATCATACTAAAATGCACAACAACATGAGGAACATGTAAATCATGAAAACTCATTTTATACAAAACAAGAATTCTCTCAAAAACATGCATAGCAAAAGGAGATCATGGAAATTTCTAAATCACACATGACTCTAAAACATAAGACAAGCCCAAAAAGGAACTCTTGGTCTCAAGCTAGAATAGGAATAGAAGAAAGGGATGAGGATATCGGGACTCTAAATCAATCTTGCTATCTAAGCATACCATCTCCCCTTTGGGAGTAAGCCCCCTACTAAGACCTCAAATACTACTCCTTTCAAACTCTCCCAAAGCATGACCAACACTTATAATAACCTTACCGGGTTCTTAAAAACAACAGAGGTCTAACAACTATGCATCCAAACCTTACCAAGGTTAACAAGAGTAACTCTATGGGACAAGGAAATTATGGGACACATATAACATGCAAGACTCCACAATCATGAAACGAGTCAAGGAGGACTTATCATCTTAAGCTAGAGGAGGAGTAGAAGGGCATATAAGGATATCGGGACATCTCAATGGCCCTTGGCCTCCCAAGTAACACCCTCAACTAAAACACTTACTAAAATACCACTCTTCAACGTTCTCATGGAAACATTTCCTTACTCTTCTATTGCTTAACTTACGGGTATAAGATCCCAATCAGTAACTTCTAAATTAGTGAGGTTTTCATTAAGCAACTCTACCTCACAAGCAACCTTACCAACACCACTAAAAGTCTCATATGAGCCTATCAAACCGGGACAAAACTTCTCAAACTCACTACACCTCTTAAGGTGAGAATTTCATGGCAATCCAAATCATGAACATCTAGAACACTCAACGACCTTGCTATCTAAGCACATTTTCTCCCCCTTGGTAGTAAACCTATGCGGACTTT
Organism: Solanum tuberosum; assembly: GCF_000226075.1. Taxonomy (NCBI): domain Eukaryota; kingdom Viridiplantae; phylum Streptophyta; class Magnoliopsida; order Solanales; family Solanaceae; genus Solanum; species Solanum tuberosum. Next base: position 607,829 of record NW_006239270.1, on the reverse strand, counting down.
TCTAAGCACCATTTCTTTCAACTTCTAAGATCGGAGCAAGTCATCACTCAAATTTTCACATCCATCACACAAGGTGATTCTAAACCATGGAGAATTACATTTATATCCTCTTTTAAAGGAGACTACTAACTCGACATCTCTACGGGTCACTTAAACACCACCATTCATCAAATCCTCAAACAAAACACATAACCATAAAGCATCCCATCTATACAAAAGGACATCATCTAATACTATCATATCAAGACTCATCTAGTCACATAGCCATAATTGACATTACAACTTACCTTTTTCTCCCTCGATCCTTGTAGCATGAACCCTTCAACTGGTCATATCCTAAAGACCATCAGATAAGGTATATGAGAGAGACCCTATAGAGTTAAACTCTTTGGCACGACTAGAAAAATGAAGAAGTGATATTTTCCTAACATCGAATACTCTCCTATTCATAAATGTGGTGTGCTTCACACTATGAACAAGACTCTACTAGATGTTGTTTGAGACATCCTAAAACCATCCAAAAATCTTGTGCTCTGATACCATGTTTGTCACGACCCAAGGTTACCCCCTATATGTGACATGGGTACAGGGCTCCGAGAAGCGTCATACAAGCCTCATAGCATATCATGAACATAAGAACATTGGAAAATAGTGCGGGATTTAAAACGTTTCTTTCCAATCAAAGTCATTTATAAAATAAAATAGAGTCTACAACACTATGTCTCAAACCATCTATAATACTTGAATACAATCTTAGGGACACAACCCTTACAAAATTCTATAACAAAAAATAAGGACTAAAGGACATAATGGTCAAGTCCTCGAATACTATGAGTACTCCCCAAATCTTCAACTCTTTGCTCCTTAGAAATATATCTCCCAAGAGTAGAACTCAAGTCTCCAAACCCTTCACTTTGTGAATAATGTAGAAGAAATATGGGTTAGCACAAAAATGTACTAAGTAAGATAGCCATGCATAAAAATCCTTAAAACATGCAAAAAGGGACATTTTAGTTGAAACCATACTATATGGTAATTTTGAAACATCATCTTTGAAATAGTTGACGGATGTAACCCATAAGAAAATTCATCTACCATTCATCATAGCATAAAGGATATCAACATAATCACAAACATAGTCTCCAACATAATGCATACACCAATCATCATAAGACATAGTTCACATACATAATTAAATACCAAGATCATCCCATCATAATAGAACCATCACATAAGTAACCCTAGGTTATACTTGTGCAATGCATAAATAGGATACCATAATCCTATCTACACTAAATACCACTTTTAGGCCACCATGTTCATACTTATCATGCTTTGATGTCATCCATAGTCAATAATCATAGAAAAGGAAATATTCATGTTCATAGCTTATAACTAGGAAAGTCACTATTAGCAACATTTCGTACCATACATGCATAATTTCTTATTTCTTAAAAGCATAAGAAACTCACACCCTAACCCATTTATAAGTCCACTTGTGCAATGTATGACTGCAGTCCCATACCTCCACTCATACCAAATAAAGGTCATTAAGAAGTCATAAGTATAGTTCATGATCATGTTCATGATTCATATAAAGCATACATTTAATTCATAATAATCATATAATAAAAAAGACATACCATGCCCACTTTCAAAGCCTACTTGTGCAATGCATGAATGAAGTCCCATACCCCAATTCATACTAAGTAGAACCCCTTGAGGAACCATAATGCATAACTCATTTCTTGTTCATATCATGGTTCATAATCTTATTATATAGGTAAATATCCTTAACTGACATAAACCACGTGAGCTATATGGAATCATGTGTCTTACCCCCACACCCAATAGAGGTGTCCTACTTGCCTAATGTAGAACTAACATTTTAGCTTTTAGGTGGATCTACTAGCCAAAGACCTATGTGGGCACATAATTATAGGATAAGGAGATTTCTACTAGAAACCCGAACTTTCTAATGTAGAAGGTTTCCATCTCATGAGATAACTTACTTTGGGAAACTGGACTTCCTATTGTAAAAGATTCCATCTCATATTCATATCCACTCGATGCTAAGCATAATTCCCTTTAAAATTCATATTAAAGTCTTTACTTAAGTTCATGTTCATTAAATAATGCACTACACACTCAAACCAACATAGTATCATAATAGCTTATAGATTCATTAGGTGAGAATGTCTTTTCAACCATAGAATCATCAATTTGTGAGTAAACCTTTCACATCATATTCATAGTGTGTTCATGAGAATAGCCTTTCATTTAACACAACAAGATCATCATAGTCATAATAATTCATGCATAATAATGTGTAAGGGTGCCTATGAGAATTAGCCTCTCAACAACACCTTAGTCATATCATAGTCATGTTCATGCATGATGTGTGTGTGATTGTCCTTTCAATGACACAACAACAACATTATTATCATAGACACTTCACTCTCGAAGTGTTCATAACACATGTGCATAATATCATAATCATAGTATCTGCACTTCTAATTGAGTCACAATCTCATATACAATTCTTATCAACATGTACAAACCCTCATAATTTGCCCTTCAAGGGCTATGAATCAAACGCAACCCAAACATCTAGAATTAGTACATTCAACCCAACATATAGAATTTCATTTGATATGGGTAATAACACAATTCAATTAATTCAAATAATTCATACAAGACCCATTTACATGCTTCTAAAATCAATTAATTCAAGTAAGACCACAATCCATGGGTTCTTGTGGGAATTTCACAAAGAATCAACCATAAATCATATCCGAACATAATTGAACCATTTAAATCACTTTTAAAAGGAACCCATGAATTTTGAATAAAACCCTTGAAATTGGGGAAAATTTGAAGTTTTGAAATCATGTTTTGAAGGGGCTCTTTGGGTGGAATCAACCCAAAGATGAAAACTATCACAACTTGATTATCAATCCTTGAACAATTTGATGAAAAACCCTTGATTTCTTGCAGCCCAACTTTCAATTTTACTCTTCTTCTTATTGGGTTTTTTAAAGAGAGAAATATTGTGAGGAAGATGAACTTTTGATTTTGATTTGGGTCCTTGTAAAAGTGATTTGGTTTGGTTGTTTAATGACTTAAATTAACTTATATATTTATTTAACAATAATATAAAATATACACATTTAAAAATAGGACTTAAAAATAATATTTACAAAGTTGCCCCATGCCCACATGGACTTGCCAAAAAACCTAAGGTAGAGTCCAAGGGAGCTTTCATGTCCCTTGGAGTGGTCCACCAGTGGTAGAACCTCCCTTGGAGTTATGCCTTAAGCTTTTTAAAGCTAAGGCATGTCCACGAGGGTCTACATGGGTAATGGGCTTGTCCACTTGTCGTGGACCATCACTTGCATTTGCGCACAATTCCTCATGCGCCTAAGGCAGCCCCCACATGACGCGCTCCACATGCAGCGAGGTCCTCCATGCTTTTTGGACCGTCACGTCGAATTCCCTCTTGCCATAATTGGCTAACGCAAAGTCCATGAGGGACTTGCACGGGCAGTGAAGGCTCTTCACGCCTCGTGAACCCTCACGTGGACAAAACCTCTTTCCCACATGGCTAAGGCAAAGTCCACGAGGGATTTTCAAGGGTGGTGGAGCCTTCCACGCCCTTTCAACCCTCAATAGAACTTGGCTTCATGCCTATACAGCTAAGGCATGGTTCAAGGAGGCTTCTAAGGGTAGTGAATGCTTTCACCTTCCTTGAAACCTCTCTTGAACAATGCCCTTTGCCCACACGACTAAGGCAAAGTTCAATAGTGACTTTGAGGATAGTGAAGCCTTTCTTCTTCCTTGAACCCTCTGTTGAACTTATACTTGGTCAAATTTTTGGACTATTTTACAATTCCAAATTATGCATAAAATTTTAAGACTCAAACGTTAGGATCTAGTTTCAACTATCAATTCTCCGGGTGTTACAGTACCTTGAATCGGTAGACCTAATGGTGGTAGACTTTTGATGTGTAATAATGTTAATGAGAATGAACTAATCTATGGGAATTTAAAGCTTAGCGCCTAGTGGATATATTAAGGTGCACACTCTCCCCATGTTAAGCCGGGTTTTTATGAATACCTTCTTTGTCCCATAACTATGTGCCACATAGGTTATTAGCTAGTGGATCAACCTAAGCTAAAATGTTACCGGTCCTGCCTTAGGCAGGTAGACCAACCTTTTACGGTATGGGACAGACACTGGATTCCATGATTTTCTCTCATGGTCTATGTCGGTTAGGGTTTATTCCCATCATGTGACTTATGTGCTATGGTTATTCATAAAGTTCTATGAAGTGTGGGTGGTACCATTGGATGTCATCCATGCATTGCACGAGTAGGCTTTGAGAGTGGCTATGGTGTGTTTCTCTAATGTCATAATGTCTAATGAAATGAATGTACACATCATCATGCTAATGAAAATGTTGACTTAAAGGCTAAATGTATTGAATAATTCTTAACTTGGAATGTTATTATGAATTTCTTTCATTGTCATGACTTATTAAATGTGAATGTTCCTTTTCTATGATTATTGACTAAAAATGAGAATGAAAAATGGTAAGTATGCCTATGGTGGTGTCAAAGTGGTACTTAGTATGAATGGTATTATGGGATGCAATTCCTACATTGCACAAGTGTAACTTAGGGTTACTTAAGATGATAGTTCTAATGTGTTATAATGACTTACATGATGAATATGCTTATCTCTTATATATTTATACTAAAAATGCATGATAGTTCCTAAAGTTGACAAAATGCATGGTTTTCAACCAAAATTGTCCTTTTTAGCATGATTTTTGCATCGCTATCATACTCGTGGATAGGTTCATAGTAGATCAAGAAAAAAAGTTATGGTGAGTCCTTATAGTATCAGAGGGCTTGACCACCATGTCCTTTACATTTTATTATTATGTTTAGAGCTTTTGTATGGGCTGCATCCCAAAGTTTTAGTCTTATGGTTCTAGATGGTTTGAGACAAAGTATAGACTTCCGCTCATCTTTATAAAAGACTTCGATTGTAAAAGAAAAAGTTTTAAATTTCCGCACCATATTCTATTGTCTTACGTTATGAATGCTATGAGGCTTGTATGATGCTATTCGGAGTCTTGTAAGTTGTGTTACATTTGGGGTGTAGGCTCGGGTCGTGACAAACATTGTATCAGAGCACAAGATTTTGGGATTGTTATAGGATTGTCCCAAACCACATCTAGTAGAGTCTTGTTCATAGTGTGAAGTGCACCACATTGATCAATAGGAGGCTATTGGATGATAGGAAAACTTCACTTCTTCATTCTCCAAGTCGTCCCATAGAGTATAACTCTATAAGGTCTTTCTCATATTCCTTATCCGATGGTCTTTAAGATATGCCCACTTGAAGGGTTCATACTACAAGGATTGATGGAGAAAAGGTTAGTAGTGATGACAATTATGGTTGTGTGACTAGATGAGTATTGATCTGATATATTTAGATGGTATCCTTTGGTATAGATCGGTTTCTTTATGGTTTTGTGTTTTGTTGGAGGATTTGATGAATAGTTGTGTTTGAGTGATGCCTAGAGATGTTGAGTGAGTAGACTCATTTGAAAGAGGGTAGAAGTGTAATTCTCCATGGTGTAGAATCATCTTGTGTGAAATATTAATGATAACTTTGGCCTACCTTAGAAGTTGAAAGAAATGGTGCATAGAAAAGTCTTTGTAGGTTTACTCCCAAGGGGGAGATAATGTGCTTAGATAGCAAGGTCGTTGAGTGTTCTAGATGTTCAGGATTCGGATTGTCTTAAAATTCTCACCTTAAGAGGTGTAGTGAGTTTGAGAAGTTTAGTCCCGGTTTGGTAGACTCATATGAGAGCTTGAGTGGTGTTGGTAATGCTTCTTGTGCACTAGAGTTGCTAAATGAGAAGCTCTCTAATTTAGAAGTACTAGTTGGGATCTTGGACCGGAAAGTTAATAAATATAAGAGTAAGGAAGTGCTTCCATGAGAATGTTGAGGAGTGGTATTTGAGTAAGGGTTTTAGTTGAGGGTGCAACTTGGGAGGCCAAGGGCCAATGAGAAATCCCGATATCCTCATTCTCTTCCTTCTATTCCTATTCAAGCTTAAGACAACGAATTTTTTGTGGCTTGTTTTATGTTTTTGAGTCATGTGTGATTATGTATGTTTCCATGGTCTCCTTATGTTAGGCATGTTCTTGATGAATTTATGTTTAATGAGAAAATGAGTTTTCATTATTTATGGTCCTCTTGTTGATGTTTATTTAGTATGATTTGTCTCTATGCTTCATGGGATGAATTGTGAACATGCTTAAATGTGCTTTTCAGAATAAATGCATAATTTGCTTCATGATGTTATGATGAGAATGCTTTGAATTGGAGATGGTAATTCCTCCAAAGGAATGAGAAATATTGAGGTTTTCATGCATAATGGGCTATTAGATGTACTTCCTACTTCCTTGTGTGGCATTTGGTATATTAAGATGGAGTTGATGTTTCCTCCTTTGAAATGTGCATTGTTATGATGTTTCATGCATGATGGGCTGCTAGTCTTGAGTCTTTAATTCTGAGAGATGTTTAGAAGTGTCATTCGAGGACGAATATTCCCAAGGGGGAGATGATGTTACGACTCGGAAAACTACTAAGTGAAACTAGAGCCTTATGTGACAGTTTTTGAGTTTGATGTGGGGTTTGACGTTTTGAAATACTTTCCCGAGCCTAGGTTGAGGGGTTTAGGGGTTAAACGTCAAGGTATGACCCCCAAGGACCAACAAAGGGTCCTTGAGGGGGACCCTAAACCCTAACCCCCACGACCCCCAAAGCTTCCAAAAAGCTACAAAAGAGGGCCACCTACGAATGGCACCTACGGCTTGTAGGTGGAACCATGCCCCGTAGGTGGGTGTCATGGGTCAGACCCTCAAAAATTAGGCTCCAGTCACCCACCTACGGACCTGTAGGATGGGGCATAGACCCACCTATGGTCCGTAGGTCATGGGCGTAAGTGGGGGCCTTAGTTGCTGCCATGTTTCGGCAAACTCAGGGGGATGTTGGTAACTTAACAAGGTTAGTTTGAGGTGAGGTCATTTTATATAGTTTATTTAGACCTATTTCAGACATTTTAAACTATTACCCAACCATTTATTTAATAAATCACAATTACTCCAAAATCATAACCACCTTTACCCCCAAAGTTTTCTGCCAAGAACTCCACTGAAGAAGGTCAAGTTAAAGCTTGAAGAAGGGAGCTTTATCTCACGATTTTTGCCAGGATTTCTTCATCTAAGGTATGGTAGTCTTGATCCATGTAATGCTTTCATCCATGAAGCCCTCAAACTTTCAATTTCGAATTTGGAAATTCTCCAAAACTAAGTGTTTTAATTCTAGGTCATGGATTCTTTCTCAAAACAGTTTCAATGGTTTAATTATCATATATTAAGATTGAATTTCTGTTTTATGGTGGTTTTAAGATAAAAATCCCCCATGAATCCATGATTTCCCATAACCCTAATTTATGACTTTGTGATGTGGGTGAATTGTAGTAAGATGAATACTATGCAATTGTTCTTGTAATGGTTTAGTTACTTTAATTATTTCATGATTCATGCTAAATTGTAGTAATTCTAGGTGTGTTGGTGAATATGATTCATGGTCCTTGAAGGGAAACTTATGAAGATTTTTGTATAATCATGATGCTTATGTACATGCTTTGTGATTTCAATGAAAGTAATGTGATCATGACTATAATGCAATGATGATATTGTTGAAAGGTTATTCTCAATTATACACTTGCGAATGCTGATGTCATGTGGTGAAAGATTTCTTCAATGTAATGCTATACCTTGAATTGGTAGGCTTAGTATTCCTATGGTGCCCTCAAAGTCGCACTTAGTATGAATGGTATCATGGGATGCCATTCCTATATTCCACAAGTATAACTTAGGGTTACTTAAGATGATGGTTCTAATGTGTTATAATGACTTACATGATGAATATGCTTATGTCTTATATGTTTATACTAAAAATACATGTTGATTCCTAAAGTTGACAAAATGCATGGTTTTCAACCAAAATGTCCTTTTTAGCATGATTTTTGCATGGCTATAATACTTAGTTCATTTTTGTGCTAACCCATATTTCTTCTACATTATTCTACAAAGAATAGGGTTTGGTGATATCCGCTTCCATCCTCGTGGATAGGTTCATAGTAGATCAAGAAGACAAGTTATGGTGAGTCCTCATAGTATCTGAGGGCTTGACCACCATCCTCTTTACATTTTATTATTATATTTAGAGCTTTTTTATGGGCTGCGTCCCAAAGTTTTAGTCTTAGGGTTCTAGATGGTTTGAGACAAAGTATAAACTTCCGCTCATGTTTATCAAAGACCGATTGTAAAAGAAAAAGTTTTAAATTTCCGCACCATATTCTATTGTCTTATGTTATGAATGCTATGAGACTTGTATGAGGCTCTTCGGAGTCTTTTAAGTCGTGTTACGGCCGGGGTGTAGGCTTGGGCCGTGAAACCTTTAGTGACTTAATGATGACAACAATAGAAGTATTTCAGTAACAAATTTCCTAGAACACCTTGTGTTGGATATTGCGAAAGTGGTTTCTTGAACCTCATCTAAGTCTTTTTTAGAGTTTCACCTCCAATGCCCTTAAAAGTTTTGATTTGGGTTCAAAATTTAATTGTCACTATCCAGGGGTATCCCCTAGATGTAACATAGCATATAGAACCCCGAAAGACTTTATACAAGCCACTTAGCTCTCATAACATAAGAAATAGAACAATAAGATTAAAACAATAGTCCATGTTCAAAACATTTAATAAAGCAAAGCGGAAAAAACAAAAAGCGGAAGTCTAAACTCTTATCTCATCATAGCCATCTAATACAATAGAATGAAATTGGGTCTAACCCATACATCATGTTCAAAAGAGAAAATACATGAAAGAAACTAAACAATGAAAGTCCTTCCTCGAAGCATGAGGACTCACGAAAAACTCGGAATATCTCAAAGCAACCTCTAGCCACGAAAGTGAGTACCCTGACTGCCAGACCTTAAATTTGGGAAAATGTAGGCAAGACTATGAGTTAGTACAAAATAATATACCAAGTATGATAGCCATGCATAAAACATTTAAATGATGCTAAAAGGGACATTTAATTTCATGACATGCAATTAACCAAGCTAAAACATGATATAAAATAATTAGAAAACATAAGTCGTAACATCAAGGTCAATGCAAGCTAACTTCATCTTTAAAACCTTTGAACTCATATGCGATACTTCTTCAAGTAACCTTATTTCATTATTGCTTGTGGGGAATTAGCCTTAACCGACATAGAGACCATGTGTGCTATAACGTGATCCCCCGGTGTCACACATACCATAAAAGAGATGTCCTACTTTGCAAGGTAAGGACCATGAACTTCTAGCTTAAGTGGATCCCCTAGATAATCACCTATGGGGGCGCATAGTTGAGGAATAAGGAAATTGCTACTATAAATCCGGCCTCTACTAACGGGGTAGCTTCCATCTCATGAGATTTCTTGTAGAAACCGGGCCTCTACTACGTGAGAGCTTCCATCCCATTATTATACACTCAGTTGTAACTATAAATCCCATGGAATAGTCATTTCTTACTTGACGTCATTATTCATGGAAAGGTGCCTTTGGACAACCAACCCAAGCTAGTTCATTAGGATAGCTCTTATATTCAATTATGTAAGAAAACCTTTCAACCTAAGAATCCTTTCTATGTCAAAAAACCTTTCACATCATGCTATTATGTGTTTATGAGAATATCCTTTCACAACACAACATCATCATTGGTACGTTACTCTTAAAGCATCCTTAGAATATTTGCATAGATTTTATAAAAAATGCATAAGTCCATAATTTACCTCTTGAGGCTCAAAACCGACTTTCAATCATCAATGCTTAGAAAGCATGGGTTACATATGGATGTCATTATAAACACATGTAAAGCTTGAAATACATGGTTAATTTCATAAAACTCTTTCTTGAAGATCCAAATCCCACATCATATGATTCATCACTTGAAAACACGGGGATCACATGGGTTCATGAGGAAATCATTATATAATCATCATATTTCATCATTTCATTAATTCATGCATAAGAGATCATAACTCAATCATTAAAATAAGAAATGGAAAGAACCCACGATAATTGAAAAAAATCCTAACTCAATTAGGGAATTCTACCTTTAGAAATAGAGGAATTTGGGAAATCCATTACTGGAAAAAAATCCATGGATGAAAAATATCATACCTTGAATACAAAAGCTAGCCTTTAATGGAGGAATTGAGACCTTGACTTGAAACCCTAAATTGAATCTTCTTCTTTTTTTTCTTCAAGTTTCTAGAGAGAAATATTTGGAGAGGTGATTTGATTTTCTTTTTTGAATTGGGAAGAATGAAGTGAATGGGTTAATTTGGGGGTTCAAAAATCTAATACCGGGGTTTTAGTGAAGACTAAAACGACGTAGTATAGGAACTAATTAATTAGCAAAAGACCCAACTACACCTGAACTAACTGTAAGGTGTCACCGACCTACCAACCGATGCACACAATCAACATACCATGGTATGACTCACGGCCTGTCCTAGTGGACCGTGGTTGGTGGTTAGAGATTTTTTGTCGACCTACGAACTCCTGTACCACAGACCATGGACCCACCGACTGTTCACATGTCCAGTCGTGGTTCCCACCCAGGACCATTGTTGAATCGCCAATCCATGAACCCACCTACAGTCCATGGTCCAACCCACGAGCCATGGATGGCACCTCGAACTGCTGAAATTTTTCTATGCTTCCCTCTTTTGAATCTAGGTGTTACTATATCTCCCCCATGGGACCATTACTCTTCGAATGAGATTCAAACTAGTTCTAAAAGAGTAGGAGAGGAATTAACAACCTAACCTATAATGGAATGCATATAATCAAGGAGGAACTATCGAATCAAAGCTAAGACATTCTCAAAACATCATAATAGGGGTGAAACTAACTCAATCAGCCCAGTATGCATACAATGCACATAAATAAGGAGGAACTCCAAGCTAAACATACTCAAATGCATTATAAGGATGTAGGAACTACATCTAGCAACCCAATATGCATGAATTTTTTCAACATCACTTATTTTCAAGGAGGAACTACCCTCTCCGAGCTAAAAGCATGCTCAACACAATCTCATGCATCTCATATGCAATTCATCTCAAAAAGCATATCTGAAGTATATTCATCTCATGAAGTCCACAGGCAACTCATACTAAATGCACAAAAACATGAGGAAAATCAATCATATAAACTCATTTTCTTTCAAAATAGAATTTTTCATGAACAAGCATCATATAAGGAAATCATGGAAACACATAAATCACATGACTCCCAAAAGAAGGACAAACCAAGAGGAACTCATTACCTCAAGCTATAATAGGAGTATAAGTAAAAATATAAGGATATTGGGAGATGGTATTGGCCTCGGCCTCCCAAGTAGCACCCTCACCTAACTGATTCCTCCACAATTCACAGAAGTTATTTCCTTGTTTTTCAATTTTTTACTTGCCGGTCCAAAATCTCAATCAGAACTTCTTCATAAGAAATACTTTCATCAACTCCCAACCCTTTTAGGGGAACTATGGATATTTGATCTCTAACACACTTCTTAAGCATAGAGACATGGAAAATCGGATACAATATTACCAACTCATTCGGCAAGTCTTACTCATGAGCAACCTTAGCACCACGTCTCAAAACCTGATATGGTCCTACATATCAGGGACTAATCTTAACCTTCTTACCAAACCTCATTACACCCTTCATGGGTGAGATTTTCAAGTAAACCCAATCGTTAAAATCAAATTCTAGATCCTGTCTTCTCACATCGGCCTATGACTTTTGCCTACTTTGAGCCATTTTCATCTTTGCTCTTATAAGCCGATCTTTCTCCATGGCCTCTTGTACCAATCAGGATTTATTAGGGAAACTTTACCCACTTCAAACCATCCTATTGCATATCTACACATCCTACCATATAAGGCCTCAAAGGGAGCCATACGAATACTTGAATGATAAATGTTGTTGTAAGCAAATCAATCAATGGAAAATGGTTGTCCCAATTGCCCTCAAAATAGCTCACACAAGCCCTTAACATGTCTTCCAAATATTGGATCGCACGCTCCCCTTGCCCATCAGTTTGGGGATGAGAAGTTGGGCTAAGCTCAACCTTAGTTCCAAGCCCCTTTTCGAATGACTTCCAAAATTGAGATGTGAATTTGGTACCACGATCGGAAATAATGGACAAAGGCACCACATGTAACCTTTCCATTTCTCTTAAATACAACTTGGCATAGTCCTCCGCCGAATTAGAAACCTTGACGGAAAGAAATGAGATGATTTCGTCATTCGTCTACTGTCACCCAAATCAAATCGTGTTGCCACTGAGTGCACGACAACCCAACTATAAATTCCATATTCAAGTCTTCCCACTTCTAAGTAGATATGCTAATGTCTTGGGATAAACCTCCTGGTTCCTATGCTCAACATTCACTTGTTGGCAATTTGGACACTTATCCACAAATCCCGCAGTATCCTTTTTATCCCATTCAACCAATACACCTCTCGTAAGTCACGGCACATCTTGGTTTCTCCCGGGTAAATGATTACCGCAAACTATGGGCTTCTTTCAAAATTTGTTCCCTGAAGTGATCCACATTTGGAACACATAAACGACATTTGTATCTAAGTACCCCATCTCCAGCTTGGGAGAAAGCCTCAATGGATTTTTTGACCATCGTTTCTTTGAAATCTACAAAAATTAGATCCAGACATTGCTTGGTTGTCATGTCCACTATAAAAGATGATTTGGAACCATTGTGAACCATAACACCACCCTTAGTGGAGTCCACCAAATTAACACTTAATCGAGCCAATCTATGAACATCTCGAACCAGCTCTTTCTTTTCTGCTTCAATATAAGTAACACTACCCATAGATAATCAACTAAGAGAATCTGCTACCACATTAGCTTTACCGGGGTGATAAAGAACACTCATGTCATAATCCTTCAATAACTCAATCCAGCTTCTTTGGCGAAGATTCAAATCTTTTTGATTAAACACATATTGCAAACTCTTGTGGTAGGTAAGCACGTGTACATGTACTCCATACAAATAGTGTCTCCAAATCTTAAAGGCAAAAACAACCCTGCTTACTCAAGGTTGTGTGTAGGATAATTCTTCTCTTGGATTTTAAGTTACCTTGAGGCATAGGTAATAACTTTCTCATTTTGCATAAGAACACAACCTAGCCCAAATAGCGAGGTATCACAATAAGCCACAAAATCATCCTTCCGTTCCAGTGAAGTCAACACCGGTGCGGAAGTAAGTCTATCTTTTAACTCTCACACTCTTCGGACCAAATGAACTTAGCCTTCTTTTGAGTTAAAGCTATCAAAGGAGAGACAATCGAAGATAAACCCTCAACAAACCTTCTTTAATAACCGGCTAAACCCAAGAAACTTTTAATATCCGAGGGAGTTAGGGGTCGAGACCAACTCTTTACCGCATCCATCTTCTTTTGATCTACCTCAATACCCTTACTCAAAACAATATGGTTAAGGAAAGCTACAGACGTTAACCATAATTCACACTTGCTAAACATTGCAAAAAGTTATTGGTCCTTAAGAAGTTGCAACACGATCCTCAAATGATCAACATTCTCATTCTCACTTTTAGAATAGATCAAGATATCATCAATGAACATAATGACAAACATGTCAAGGTACTGTCTAAACGCCCTATTCATCAAATCCATAAACACCACTAGAGAATTAGTAACCCAAATGACATTACCAAACCAACAACTTATATTGACAATATCAGGTTAAAAAGGCCATCTTCGGAATGTTATATTTCTTCATCCTCAATTGGTGATAACCTGATCGAAGATAAATCTTAGAGAAATAACTTACTCCTTGAAGTTGGTAAAATAAATCGTCTATCTTTGGAAAAGGATACTTATTCTTAATAGTCACATTGTTCAACATTCAATAATCGATACACATAGGAAGAGAACCAACTTTCTTATTCACAAATAAAACTGGAGCACCCCATGGAGAGATACTCGGTCGGATGAAACCCTTAGCCAACATATATTTAAACAGTTATTTCAACTTCTTAAGTTCAGCCGGAGACATAAGATAAAGAGGAATAGAGATAGGTTGCGTATTTGGGAGAAGGTCAATACTGAACTCTATATCCTTAGCATCATAACATAGGTAATAGAAATGAAAATATTGAACAATTTAAAACTTTTACAATCGAAATAATATTTCATAAATGCAAGCGAAAGTCTTTACTAAACCTTGGTCTCAAACAATCTAACATAATTCTTGAATAGAACTCTTACGCTGCAGCCCATACAAAGTCTAAAACATAAAGAAATGACATAAAGGAACATAATGGGTTTTTCCTCGAAACTATGAGGACTCACCAATTCTTCAACTCTTCTTGATCCTTGGAAACCTAGCCTTCAATGCAACTCAATCTCCAAAACCCTACATTTGATTAAAATGTAGGCAATATGTTTTAGTACAAAATGTACCAAGTATGTAAGATAGCACAACATCATAAGAGCATCTCAAAATGGTTAGTCAACATAAGACATAAGCAGAAGAGATAATAACATTGTAATACCATAATCATCACAGTCATAGCATGGTCTCAAACATACGCATCATATAAACATAAGTTAACATAAGACATAGTTAATGAGCATAGGAGATAAGTCATAATCATTTAAGCATAATTGACTAATAGTCATCTATACCATAATAATACCATTCCCAAGTAACCTCAAAAGCATACATGTGCAAAGCAAGAATAGCATCCCATAATACCACCCAATCCAAGTATCCCATTTTGGTCATCTTAATCATGGTCTATATGCATGGTTAAGTCATAAGCTTTTCTACTATAAGGGCACCATACTTCTAAGTAACTTCAAAGCACACTTGTGCAATGCATGAAAGGCATCCCATACTACCCTTCACACTAAGCATAACCTTGAAATCATCTTAGTCATATTCACCCTACTTTGGTCTTACTATTGGCTATCTTCATATAGTTAACGGAACTACCACCTTTGGTCAATTATATCTTGGAAGGCAACTATAGCAGCAACCCAATCTAAGTCTATACTATATGTGGGAACCCTTCAGACCTAGACTTAAGTCATACTTGTGCAATGTATGGATAGCATCCCATACTACTACCCACAATCAGTACTACTTCAGACTATCATGAATGTTCACTAGTTGGGGACTAGTCCCTCTATTCTATTTACCTCTATTAAAGGCTACCAAGGAATAACCCCCTAATTGGATAAACTATGCTATCATCTTACTAAAATAACTATGTTTAAGCTAAGCTAACTACCTCGGAAGACACACTAACATGCAATTCCAAGCTATTCTAGGAAAGGTACAAATGTCCTATCTTAGCCACCATGAAATAGTCCTAAACGAACTAAGTCATGCTACCCTTACAAGTATACTATGGTACAAGTGTAATCTATCCTTAGGATAGTATGATACTCAATCCTAAGCTATCCTTAGGAGAGTGTGAGTCCTCAATCCCAAGATACCATGACTAACCTAACTCAAGCTACCTTTGACATGCATCTTACAATGCAAGGTCAAGCTACCCTTAGGAGAGTATGGATCCTCAATCCTAAGCTACCCTTAGGAGAGTATAATTCCTCAATCCTAAAGCTACCATGAAATGGTCTTGTCCAAACCAAGTCATGCTATCATGGAGGTATCCTAACAATGCTAGTTCAAGCTACCCGTAGGAGAGTATAAATCATCAATCCTAGGCTACCATGACTACTCCTAACTCACGCTACCATGACATGCATTCTACAACGCTATGTGAAACTATTCCTTAGGAGAGTATAGATCATCTATCCTAAGCTATCAACCTTGGTCTTACCCTACTAAGCCAAGCTATACATGAAGGGATCATACATAACAACTTCAAGCTAATGTAGACTAACAAGCTTTGATTCATTTTAGGTTATAAAGCCAACCTAGAATCCTTATATGTCAGAGAACCTTGGATCTCCTAGCATAGTCATGCCTAAGTGTGTAAGAGAGAAGCAATCCACAACACAATTACATAATATTGGCTTTACCCCCAAAGCCCTAGCATTGATGGCTACAAGCCCTATTTTGAAGCTTAACTTCATTCTATCATAATTCATGTCTAAATTACAAGCTATTCAATCACATTCTTTACTACTAAGTGATTCTAGTCATAATTGATTCATAAAGGTTCAATTCTAACTTTACATGTCAAGATCCTTCCTATTCAATCAAGTCTAGTTCAATTCATGATTATATGATCCTAACCTTGATCAATTATTCTACAAGGCATTGATTTAGGAAGATCACCTTTGAACCTTTAACTTTGCCTCTAATGGCATAAACCCACAAATATCACATTCATCAATTTAGATTAGGGTTTACCATAGAAATCACATGAAATCATCATAATATCATTAAAAAAAGAAGCTAAATCAATTATAATTGGGTATTATCCACTAGATTGGAATCATACCCAAACCCTACCCACAATGTAAGCACAACCCTAGCTAGAATTGGGTTTATGACTTCACAATTGGGGGAAAACTAAGGGGGATCTATGGGAGAAGAACCCATATATGAATAAGATAAACATACTCTTTTTCAAATCCCTATAGAAAGCTTGAATCAATGGAGAAACACTGCCCTCTTCTCTTCTCTTCTTCTTCTTCTTCTTCCTCCTTGCTTCTAGAGAGAGAATTTCTTGATAGTAATTTGGGGATTCTTATATGAATGAGTAAATGAATTAGTTTAGGGGTGTATTAGGCTTCTATAGGAGCTAAAATAACTAACCAAACGACCTCCCTTAACCCCTAATTAATTAACTAATCAATTCCCAAACACTTAACTTAAAACTAATAGTGTCAAAACTGTGTTGACCTACGGATCCCCGCCTACGGACCATAGGTGGGGTGACGGATCGTGCTAATAGTTCGTAGGTGGCTCCTGAGGCTCAATTTTGCAGGCCTGTTTCAGGCGTTGACCAACGACCCCCACCTACGGGGCGTGGGTCCACCTACTGGCCGTAGCTGGCCAAGCGTAGATCTGCCCAGATTTTGCAGATTAGGGACTGTTTTCGGGTCCTCCTCAAGGATCCCTTTGGTTGGTCCTTGGGGAGTCGTACCCGGACGTTTAACCCCTAAAACCCCTAATCTAAGTACTGGAATCATTTTTACGAGTTTAATCCTCATGCGAAACTCCAAAACTCCCATACAAGGCTCTAGAACTCACTAGTTCAACTTGCTAGATTTCCGGGGCATTACATTATGTCCCCCTTGGGATCATTCGTCCTCGAATGATGATTCTAAACACTTCTTAAAGTCACAACTCTAAGCTAACAACCCATTATGCATGTACTACATCTAATGCACACAACCAAGGAAGAAACTTCAATTCCAAGCTAAGCACATACAATGCAACACAAGGGAGTAGGAACTACATCTACCAACCCAAAATGCATGAAATTCTATATCTACTCATTTTCAAGGAGGAACTAACATCTCCTAGCTAAAACATGCTCAATCCAAACTCATGAAGCCTAAACGTAAATCTACTCTCAAAAAGCATTTATTCAAGGAGGCAATCTTTCTACTGCAAAACTAAGGCATGCTCATAATCAACTCATGAAGTCTATATGCAAACCTACTCAATGCACAACAACATGAGGAAAACAATGCATATAAGTCATTTCTAACAAGACCTAAGCATTTTCATGAACATGCATATAAGGAAATCATGGCAACACATAAAGCATACATTAACCCTACTAGGTAGGCACACTATCCCCCTTTAGGAGTATGCCTACACAAGCTCTTCTAAACATCATGCATACTAAAAACAACTTCAAAGTCCAACATAACAAGTCACAAAAGACAAGAAATTCGGATATTTACTAAAGCATGAAACACATACCAGAAGGGACATGAGGAGATCATTGTTGCTCTTCTCTAGATTGGATAGCATAAAACTTATTCTACTTTTGAGGCTCTGCATCCCCACTACTAGAGGCAACTTGTTTACCTTCTCTTCATGTAACCATAGCCTTAGGGCAATCTTTCATCATGTGGCCACTCTCACAACAACTAAAGCAAACCCTCCCTTCCAGCCAAACACCTTCCCTCATGCCTCTTACCACACCATGCACAGGAGGGCTATAGGGACTCATTACTTATCCCTTGTGGCCTAGCGGTAGACACCCTCTCATCGTTATGCCTAGGAGTACTAGAAAATCCTTGTCTGGAAAATTTTTGGTAATTCCTAGAACGACCATATCCATCGGACCCATCATGAAAGGATTTATCACCGTCCATCCTAGACCTCTTTTTCTCCCTAGATCTTTCTTCCTCGAGTTTTCCTTCTTCCATTTGTTCGGCATGAATCATGTGGAGAGAGATATCCATATTATCAACAAGCATTGTCGTACGACATTCTTTGGCTACCATATCGGACACACCCGACAAAACCCTATTCATCTTATCTCTCGGATTTGACACTATGGATGAATCATAATTAGACAAAAGAGTGAATTTAAAGGAATAATCCTTAACACTCATACTACCGTGCTTAAGGTTGATGAACTCTTCCAACTTGCCTCCCTCAACTCCTGAGGGAAGAACCTATCTAGAAATTCCTTCTTAAACATCTCCCAATCTATGGGACTGGCCTCTACTGGCCTACTATCTTTCCATTGTTCATACCAAATTTGGGCAACATCTTTCAATTAATAAGCGGCTAGTTTCGCTTTATCTATAGAAGTCACCCCCATGATAGCAAGTGTCTTATAAGCCTCATCTATGAACCCATTTGGATCTTCTTCCACCTTCGAGCCACTAAACTCCGGAGGGTTCATCCTCAAAAACACCCTTATTATAGAAGCACCCATCCCCCTTATTGGGTTTGATGGGGAAACCACCTCTCTATTGGCTTGCGCCGTCACGGCTTAAGCCAATAAATGCATAGAAGACCTAAATTCCCCTAAACAGGCATCTCCAATTGGAGGGTCATTTGGTGCTTGAGCAGGAGCTTGAGGTGGAACTTGCAGAGGAACCGATTGCTCCACATTGTCTTACTCATAACTCCTAGCATTAGCCCTAGTATTTTCCATAACCTGAAAAACCATAGGGTAAACATTAGAAGAAGACCGGCCTACTAGAGCTAAACTTCTATGGCACGACTAAGAGAACGAAGAAGTGAGATTTCCTTAGCATCCAATAGCCTCCTATTCATAAAATTGGTGCGCTTCACATTTATGAACAAGACTTTACTAGACATGGTTTGAGACAATCCTAGAACCATTCTAAACCTTTTTCTCTGAATACCAAGTGTAAAACGACCCAGGGGTGCCCCCTAGAAGTAACATGACATACTTGACCCCGAAGGGGTCTCATACAAGCCCTTAGCATCATAACATAGGTAATAGAAATGAAAATATAGAACAAGTTAAAACCTTTACAATCAAAGTCATTTTTCATAAATTCAAGCGAAAGTCTTTACTAAACGTTTGTCTTAAAGCATCTAACATAATTCTTGAATAAAACTCTTGGGACGCAGTCAATACAAAGTCTAAAACATAGAGAAATAACATAAAGGAACATAATGGGTTTGTCCTCGAAACTATGATGACTCACCAATTCTTCAACTCTTCTTGATCCTTGGAAACCTATCCTTCAAAGAAACTCAATCTCTGAAACCCTTCATTCGTTTAGAATGTAGGCAATATGCGTTAGTAAAAAATGGACCAACTATGAAATCTAGCACAACATCATAAGAGCATCTCAAAATGGTTAGTCAACGTAAGACATAAGCATAAGAGATAATAACATGGTGATAACATAATCATCATAGTCATAGCATGGTCTCCAACATAAGCATCAAATAAACATACGTCAACATAAGACATAGTTAATGAGCATACAAGATAAGTCATAATCATATAAGTATAATTGACTCATAGTCATCTATACCATAATAGCACAATTCTCAAGTAACCTCAAAAGCAGACATATGCAATGCAAAAATAGCGTCCCACAATACCACCCAAGCCAAGTATCCCTTTTTGGTCATCTTAATCATGGTCTATATGCATGGTTAAGTCATAAGCCTTTCTATTATAAGGGCACCATACTTCTAAGTAACTTCAAAGCACACTTGTGCAATGCGTGAAAGGCATCCCATACTACCCTTCACACTAAGCATAACCTTGAAATCATGTTAGTCATATTCACCCTACTTTGGTCTTACTATTGGCTATCTTCATATAGACAAAGGAAGTACCACCTTTGCTCAATCATATCATGGAAGGCAACTATAGCAAAAACACAAGTTAAGTCTATAATATGTGTGGGAACCGTTCAAACCTAGCCTTATGGCATACTTTTGCAATGTATGGATAGCATCCCACACTATTACCCGCACTAAGTACTCCTTCAGACTATCATGAATGTTCACTACTTGGGGACTAATCCTTCTATTCTAGTTACCTATATTCAAGGTTACCAAGGAATAACCCCCTAATAGGCTAAACCGTGCTATCATCTTACTAACATACCTAAGTTTAAGCTAAGTTAACTATCTTGGAAGACACACTAACATGCAAGTCGAAGCTATTCTAGGAATGGTACAAGTGTCCTATCCTGACCACCATGAAATAGTCCTAAATCAACTAAGTCATGCTACCCTTACAAGTATACTTTGGTATAAGTGCAAGATATCCTTAGGAGATTATAATTCTCAATCCAAAGCTATCCTTAGGAGAGTATGAGTCCTCAATCCCAATCTACCATGACTAACCTAACTCAAGTTACTGTAACGAACCAAAAAATGATAGGTTGAACTAGAGCCTTGCCGTTTGGATTAGTGTGACTTTAGGAGGATGTGTAGACTGTTTTAGAACTTATTTGAGAAAGGAAGAAGCCTAGGGCGCAACCAAGGACCTAGACTAGTAAGATAGGGTGAAAGAAGTCTTGTTCTTTGGTGGGCTTTTTGGCGATAGGGCTGTTTGGTCGCCCAATGGAATGGGCGAGTTGCCCAATGACCCCCCACTTCGCCTAGTCGATTGCCCACTTAGTTATACTACTGGATGATTGGGCGAACCAAGTGTGCATTTGGTGAATCTCCTAGTGCACTTGGCAAGCCCAAGGTTCCAAAGGCCGAGCTAGGTGCATGATAGCCAATTAGCTTGGCGTGTCGCCCTTCTCCCCTCCTATCACCCATTGATCAGCCCTTTGAGTGAGCCATTGGAACAAAGGGTATCCAAGGGTGCACTTGGCAACTTGCCTAGTGCACTTGGCGAGCCCAAGGGTCAAAATGGCGAGTTCAAGCGGGCAAGGGGCAAGATTTTTAAGTTGAAACTTTAGGGTCCTTAGATCTTTTCCAAAATTGACCCTACACTATTCCATTTTTTTCCTAGAAACTATAAGACCCTTTAAAGACCTAAAATCCTTCCATTTAATTCATTCCAAATAAAATCAAAAGAAAATCTTCCTCTCTTAAAAGTTCTCTCTCTAGCTCAAGGAAGAAGAAGAAGAGGTGAAAGCTATGGTTTGGTGATTTCAAGGTGTTTCTTCCTCAAATTTCTTGGAGAATCTTAGTAAAGGTGTGGTGGTCTTGATCCTTGTCTAATTTTCTATTTAAGGAGCCAAATCCAAAGTGATTTCAAAGTATAAAAAGTCTAGGTGTTTTACTTAATCTCATGGGTTCTTTTACCAAACGATTTCAAATGTTTTTTAATGGCATATATTGATTGGATTGATGTTTAATTGATGCTTTTTAATGAGAATACTCCATGAACCCATGATTTTCCTTCAACTCATAAAATGTACTTTTATGAAATGGGTTTTGATGATTATGAAGGTTTATGAATGAAACTTGTCTAAAGTGCTTTGGGATATTCATTTGTACCATTATGTATGTTTTGGTATAATAAATTGAAGGTTTGTTGATGACTTGTGAGAATAGCCTTGAAAGGGAAAGTTATGGTTATATTACTTGTGAAATAGAATAGTGTTTGAATTGTTGATCCACTTGAGAGTTCGATGTGTTTACTTACTATGCATATTGTGGTTATGGCCTCGAAGGCATATTGTGAGTAATTGAATTATGTTCATAATGTTGTATATATGAATGTGATGTGAAACATGTGTGTGATCTAAATGAATGAATGATGGTCACTACTAAAGGCTAAATTGTGTTAGGATTGAATATATATCTCTATTAACACTTCTGAATGAAGGTGATTATGTTAAAGGCTATTCTCACATACACAAACACACACATGAAAGAATGAATGAAGTTACTAATAATGTTAATGAATGTTGAGTCTATTGAAATGCTATTCTTAATTGTACTCTAATGAATGAAATGACTTGTTGTGAAAGGGCTTTTTCACAATAAGGGGATTCTTAGGTGAAAGGATATTCTCATCTTTGAATATAAGAGCTTTCCAACGAATGAATGTTGGGATGGGATGGATGCTCATTCGTGTGTTGAGGCGGAGTATCTAGTAACAATCCATATATCCCATTTTAAGGAATGTTGGGTTTGAGATGGATGCTCAACCGTGAGTTGAGGCAAGGTATCTAGTAAGAATCTCTTATCCTATAATGAATGAATGTAATGAATGTCAAGTACTCCGTGGGGAATAATGCCAAGCACCGAGTGGATTTGAAATAAGATGGATGCTCAAACGTGAGTTGAAGCGTGGTATCTAGTAACAATCTCTTGAGATGGATTCTCATCCTTAAATCTAGGAATATGATCTCCAAAGGGTATATTTACTATCTTGTAAGGGTGAGGGATGTTGAGTCCAAGACCCCTCTCTAGAGTCATTTTCGGTAGTAAATGAGTTTCTAGAAAATTTCCTTGATGATTTTCCCAGTATTCCCCTCGAACGGGAAATGGACTTTGGTATTTATATTTTACCGGATACACAACCTATCTCCATTCCAACTTATAGAATGGCTCCGCCCGAGTTGAAAGAGGAACTAGAAGATTTTCTAGATAAGGGTTATATCCGATCGATTATATCTCCATGGGGTGCTCTGGTGTTGTTTGTTAGAAATAAAGATGGGTCTCTTAGAATGTGCACTGATTATTGTAAATTGAATAAAGTTACCATTAAGAATAAATATCCCCTTCCAAGAATTGATGATTTGTTTGACCAACTTCAAGGGGCTATCTATTTCTTTAAAATTGATCTTCGTTTGGGTTATAACCAATTGAGGGTGAGAGGGGTTTATATTGCAAAGACGGCCTTTAGAACCCAGTATGGTCACTATGAGTTTGTGGTAATGTTGTTTGGGTTGAGTAATGCTCCGGTGGCGTTTATGGATTTGATGAATAGAGTGTCTAGGAAATACCTAGACATGTTTGTGATCGTGTTTAACGATTACATCTTGATCTAATCAAGGAGTGAGAATGAAAAAATTGACTAGTTGAGAATTGTGTTGCAAGTTCTTAAGTACCAATAACCTTTCGAAAAGTTTAGCAAGTGTGAATTTTGGTAAAGGTCCGTAGCTTTCCTCGGTCATATTGTGTCAAGCAACGTTATTGAGGTAGATCCTAAAAAGACGGATGCGGTCAAGAGTTGGCCTAGACCTTTAAATCCTTCCCACATTAGAAGCTCTTTGGGTTTGGCGGTTACTATAGGAGGTTTGTTGAGGGATTTTCCTCCATTGCTTCTCCGTTGATGGCTTTGACTCAAAAGAACGACTAAGTTTGAGTTGTCAGAGGCTTGTGAAGAAAAGCTTCCAAGAGTTGAAAGATAGACTTACATCCGCTCCGGTGTTGATCTTACAAGAAGGTACGGATGGTTTCTTGGTACATTTTGACACCTCTAAAATGAGGTTGGGATGTGTCCTCATGCAAAATGGTAAAGTGATTTCCTATGCTTCAAGGAAACTTAAGGTCCATCAGAAGAATTATCCAACCCATGATGTTGAATTAGCATCAGTTATGTTTGCCTTGAAAATATGGAGACATTACTTGTATGGTGTCACGACCCAAGGGTACCCCCTAGACGTACAAGACGCATAGAACCCCGAAAGGCACCATCTAAGCCACCATCCAGGAGTTGAAAGATTGACTTACATCCGCTCCCGTGTTCACCTTACATGAAGGTACATATTGTTTTGTGGTATATTGTGACACCTCTAAAATGGGGTTGGGATGTGTCCTCATGCATAAAGGTAAAGTGATTGCCTATGCTTCAAGGCAACTTAAGGTCCATGAGAAGAATTATCTGACCCATGATGTTGAATTAGCGGCGGTTGTGTTTGCCTTGAAATATGGAGACATTACTTGTATGGTATCACGACCCAAGGGTACCCCGTAAACGGAACAAGACACATAGAACCCCGAAAGGCACCATCTAAGACACATAGCATATCATAACATAAGTATAAAACAATAAAGAGTAAAGATTTATTTCGAGTCGAAAAAGTATTATAAAGGAAAGCGGAAGTCTAGACTTGTCTCAATTAGCTATCTATTACAATATTGGAATCAAAGAGGGTTACAACCCATACAAAATAATCCGAAAGTCAAATACAAGAATAAACTACTAAATGGAGATATATGTCCTCGAATCATGAGGACTCACCAACAAGCAAGGAGAAATGAGTAAGTCCAAGCTCTAGCCAAAATGGGGACCACCTCGAGAACCAGGCCCTACACTTGGGGAAAATGTAGGAAAATATGGGTTAGTATAAAAATGCACTAAGTTTGATAGCCATACATAAAATCATGAAAACATGCTAAAAGGGACATTTTAGTTGAATGCATGCAAGTTGCCAAGTTAAAGTATCATTTTGAAGATAATGGAAAAATATAAGTCATAAACATAATCAACTCATAGATCATCATATCATAATAGGAACATATCATGCATACCCTCAAAGTATACTTGTGTAATACATAAGTAGGATCCCATAATTCCACGCATACTATGTAAAGCTTCTTGAGTAACTATAGTTCATAATTCAACTTATTGTTAATACTATCATAATAGGGAAATAAGTCTTTACCGACATAGACCATGGGAGCTTACACTGGAATTCGGTGTCTACCCGACACTGAAAAGTGGTTGTCCTACTTGCCTAAGGTAGAACCGTACTCTTAGCTTAGGCTGATCAACTAGCTAAAGACCTATGAGGGCACATAGTTTATAGGATAAGGAGATTGCCTTCAGACACTCGGACTCAACTATGGTATAAGGTTTCCATCCCATGAGATACATACTTTTGGGAACCCGGACTCAACTAAGGTAGAAGGAACCCATTTCGAAAGCCGGACTCAACAAGTGTAAAAGCTTCGATCTCATATTTTTATCCACTGGGTGCTAAGCATTAATTCCCATGGATTACATATTAAGTCTTCACTTAAGTTCATATTCATGGAAAACTGTTTTGACACTCAATCCAACATAATTCATACTGTAGCTCATAAATTCAATAGGTGAGAATAGCCTTTTCAACCTTAGAATCATCATATTGTGAGAGAAACTTTCACATCATATCATATTCATACATAGGTGAGTACATGAGGATAACCTTCCAACAACACAACAATTAGATCATAATCAATTCACTTTACTCTCTGTGTGTTCATAAAGCATAGACATAATCTCATAGTCATACATAATTCTCCTACTTTGCCCTACAAGGACCATAGATTATATTCAATCATCACATATATAATTACTAAATCATACATGGATAGTAAGATAATTCAATTAGTTCAATTACTATAAGCATAATCTCATAATACTCTTCTTTCTACAATTCACCCACATCACAAGGTCATAAATTGGGGATATGGAGATTTCATGGATTCTTGGGAGATTTCATCATAAAACTTTAATAAATCATCAATTCAATCATAATAAAGAGTAATTAAATTAATAGAATCGATTCTGAAAGGAATCCCTGAAATGAAGTAAAACCCTAGGTTTTTTGGGGAATTTCGATACTTGAAATTGAGTTTTGGAGGGACTCCATGGATGAAGGAGAGCCATACCTTAGCTTTGAATTCCAATGAAATTGAGGAGAAACTCTTGCTCCTTCAACCCTAGCTTCACCTTCCTTCTTCTTCTACTTCCTTGAAGTTCTAGAGAGAGAATTTTGGGGAGGGTTTGGGTCTTTCTCTTTGGATTTGGAATTATGAGGAACATGACTTGGTTTAGGGATGTTAAAACTATATATAGCTAGTCTAATTTAGTGTAAAAGCAATGTCACTTAGTATTGATAAAAAAATGGAAAACCCCAAAGTGCCCCTCAACTAACTCCCAGAACCGTTTCCTATCACCACCCACGACCCCCTCACAGATGGACCGTGGTTGGACCCACGGCCCGTGCTGGTGAAGCTCGGGTCGGGTTTCTGGGGCTTGATTTTGTAGGCTTAACCTACGGCCCTTCACCTACATGGTGTGGGGGGCCTTACGGGGGGCGTGAGTGGCCCCTTGTGGGAGGTACATTTACGACTCTAACCCTCACGTTTAGCTCTATTTTAGCCTACTATTTTCTGGAGTGTTACAAATAACCCCCCTTGGGAACATTCATCCTCGAATGACGATCTAAACACCTTACGGAACTATAGACTCAAAACTAGCTACCCAACATACATGAAACATCAAAATAATGCACAATTCAAAGGAGGAAACTACAACTACATCTAAAACATAATCAATGCAATACAAGGAAATAGGAACTACATCTAACAACCATTATGCATGAATTTCAATATTTCTCATATTCCTAGGAGGAACTACCTTCTCCAACAAAATCATGCTCAACATAATATCATGGAGCCAACATACATTTTTTCTCAAAAGCATACTAAAGCATGTTCATCGACTCATCTCATGAAGTCAAATAGGCAACTCATATTAATTGCACAACAACATGAGGATCATAAATTATGAAAACTCATTTTCTTACTAAATATGAATTTCTCAAGAACATGCATAACATAAGGAAATCATGGAAAAGCTCATATAATCACACATGACTCCCAAAACACTGAAACTCAAGAGGAACTACTTTCGTGAAGCTTGAATAGGAGTAGAATGAAAGAGATTAGGATATTGTTACTCCATTCCGGCCTCGACCTCCCAAGTAGCACTCTCAACTAAATGATTTCTCCATAAAACCTTCACGGAAGCTATATCCTTGTTTCTCAATCTCTTGACTTGCCGGTCTAGGATCTCTACCGGAACCTCTTCATAGGAAAGGGCTTTCATCCACTCCCAACCCATCTAGGGGAATAATGGATACCAAATCTCTAATACATTTCTTAAGCATAGAAACATGAAATACAGGATGAACCGGGGCCAACTCATTTGGAAAATCCAACTCATAGGCAACCTTTCCAATATGTTTCAAAATTTGGTATGGGCCCACATACTGGGGACTAAGTAGCCCTTTCTTGCCAAATCTCATCACAACCTTCATGGGTGAGATTCCAAAATAGACCCAATGATTAACTTCAATTTCTACATCCCTCCTTCTCACATCAGCATAAGATTTTTGTCTACTTTGAGCTTTTCTCAACCTCTCTCTAATGAGCTGAACTTTCTGAATGGCTTCATAAACTGATTCAGGAACAATAAAAACAATTTCACCTACCTTAAACCACCCAATCGGAGACCTACATCTCCTACCATACAAGGCTTCAAAGGGATCCATACCGATACTTGAGAACTATTATTGTAGGCAAACTCTATTAATGGCAAGTGGTCATCTCAATAACCCTTGAGATCTATAACACATGCCCTCAACGTATCTTCTAATGTTTGGATGGTACGCTCTGCTTGCCCATCGGTTTGGGGATAAAAAGTCGTGCTAAACTTAACCTTAGTACCAAGTCCTTTTTGGAATGACTTCCAAAAGAGTGAAGTACAATTGAGTACCCCGATCCAAAATAATAGATAAAGGAACCCGATGCAACTTCACTATCTCACTTATATACAACTGGGCATGGTCTTTTGCCGAATGAGAAACCTTGACGGGAATGAAGTGGGCTGATTTGGTCATCCTATCTGTAATGACCCAAATAGAATCATATTGCTTTCGAGTTTGAGGTAAACCCACAATAAAGTCCATATTCACATCTTCCCACTTCCAGGTGGGAATACTTATGTTTTGGGACAAGCCTCCCGACCTTTGATGCTCGACCTTAACTTATTACAATTCGGACATTTGGCTACAAATCCTGCTATATCTCTTTTCATACCTTTCCACCAATAGACTTCCTATAAATCACGGTACATCTTGGTGGCTCCCGGATGAAAAGAATATCGAGAACAGTGAGCTTCCTCTAAAATTTGGCCCCTCAAACCATCTACATCCGGAACACATAATCTACCTTGGTACCTAAGTACCCCATATCCCTCTTGGGAGAAAGCTTCAACGGACTTCTTGAGTACCGACTATTTCAAATCAACTAATATAGAATCAAGACCTTGTTTAGAATTCACATCCATTACAAAGGACGATGCGGAACCATTGTAGACCATGACACCACCCTTTATGGAATCCAGTAGTTTGACACCTAGTCGGCCAATCTATGCACCTCATGAACCAATTCTTTCTTTTCATACTCTATATGAGCCATACTACCCATGGACAATCTACTAAGTGAATCCGCTACAACACTAGCTTTGCAGGGGTGATAAAGGACACTCATGTCATAATCCTTTAATAACTCTAACCACCTTCATTGACCAAGATTCAAGTCATTTTTAACTAAACACATATTGAAGACTCTTGTGATCGGTAAAAACATCCACATAGACCCCATACAAGTATTGTCTCCATATTTTCAAGGAAAATACTACCGTCGCTAATTCAAGATCATGGGTCAGATAATTCTTCTCATAAAGTTTAAATGCCTTGAAGAATAGGCAATCACTTTATCGTTTTGCATGAGGACACATCCAAACCCCACTCTAGAGGCGTCACACTATACTACAAACCCTTTTGTACCCTCTAATAAGGTCAACACTAGAGAGGATGTAAGTCTATCTTTCAACGCTAGGAAGCTTTTCTCACAAGCCTCCGACCACTCAAACTTAGCTTTCTTTTGTGTCAAAGTCGTTAATAGAGAAGTAATGGAGGAAAACCCCTCAACAAACCTTCTATAGTAACCGGCCAAACCCAAAAAGCTTCTAGTGTCGGAAGGAGTTAGAGGTCTAGGCCAACTTTTGACTGCATCTGTCTTCTTAGGATCTATCTCAATACCCTTGCTTGACACAATATGACCAAGGAAAGCCATGGACCATAACTAAAATTCACACTTGCTAAACATTGCAAAAAGTTGTTTGTATTTAAGAACTTTCAATACAATTTTCAAATGGTGCATATGTTCATTCTCACTCCTTGAATATATCAAGATATCATCGATAAACAAAATCACAAACATGTCTTGGTATTGCCTAAATACTCTATTCATCATGCCCATAAACGTCGTTGGACTATTAGTCAATCCAAACTATATCACCACAATCTCATAGTGACCATACCGGGTTCTAAAGGCCATCTTGGGAATATGAACCCCTCTCACCCTCAATTGGTGATAACCCGAATGAAGATCAATCTTAGGGAAATACCTAGTCCCTCGAAGTTGGTCAAACAAATCAGCAATCCTTGGTAGAGGATATTTATTCAATTGATGATAATCAATGCAAATTCTAAGAGACCCATCCTTCTTTATAACAAATAACACCGAAGAACCCCATGGAGAGATACTCGGTCGGATAAAACCCTTGTCTAACAAATCCTTTAGTTGCTTTTTCAACTTTTTCAACTCGGTCGTAGCCAATCTATAAGGAGGAATGAAGATAGGTTGCATATCCGGTAGAAGGTCAATACCAAAATCTATTTCTCACTCGAGAGGAATACCAGGCAAATCATCGGGAAAAACTTCTAGAAACTCATGCAGTACCGGATCGACTGTAGAGAAAGGGTTTCGGACTAAACATCCTTCACCCTAACAAGATGGTAAAAATACCCTTTGGAAACCATATTCCTAGCTTTAAAGCAAGAGCCAAATTGACCTCTAGGCATAGAATTTCCCCTCTTCCACTCTAAGAAAGGCTCATTTGGAAATTGGAATCTAACCACTCGAGTCCTACGATCGATTGAGGCATAACATGCTTGCAACCAATCCATACCCAAAATAACATCAAAGTCTAACATGTCTAACTCTATCAAATCCACCAAAGTAACTCTTGGACAAAGAAATGGGACAACTTCTATTGACACTTTTAGCCACCACCGAGTTACCGACCGGGGTAAAGACCAAAAAAGGTTCTACTAACACATCGGGGCGTTTTTTAAGCTTCATGGCTACAAAAGTTTTCACAAAGGACAAAGTAGCACCGGGATAAAACAAGGCATACACATCAATAGAAAAGACTTTTAGCATACTAGTCACCACATCCGGGGAGCTCTCACTACAACAAAAGAGGCATTTAGTGGCAATTAAAAATGGTTTTAGCGGGCATAACAATTGTCGTTATAGCCTTTATCAACCAATCGACTTTGGCCGTTGTATCGAGGGTTGGCAATGGCCTTTGCAGCCTTTCGGACGAGCATTGGTAAAGCTAAGCTCTATTACCGCTAAAACTCATTCATTTTAGCGGCAATGTTTTGGGTCATTTAAGATGGCTACTAAGTCTAATACAAGGAAGTTAATTATTCTTATGTAATGTCCATTTTTATAGCTGGTAAATCCAATTAAATTGCCTCTAAAACTAGTTCGTTTCAACGGCAATTAGTTGCAACAATTATGATTGCTGCTAAATACAATCTAAAATAGTTACTTATGCTCATCTACCATCCATTAATATAGCTAGTAAATCTAACTAAATTGCTGCTAAAAAGAATTAGTTTTAGTGGTACCTATAATAGCTATTAAATCCAATTTGAAATGAATAATCATGCTCATGTAGCATCCGTTTTTATAGCTGGTAAATTCAATAAATTGCCGCTAACAATTCATACTTTTAACGAGAATAATTTGGTGGAAATTATAAAGCCTAAAGATCATTGTAAAACAACTTGATTTTCCCCTTTAGCGTCCAATTTTTATGGCTAGTAATTCGCTTAGGTAGATGCCAAAAGACACAAGCTTCAACAACCAATTGCTTATAACAAGTACATCCAACAAAATGGTTATTAAAACGGATGCTATTAGTGGTCATGACAAAGTTTGTCAAGTGATAAAAAAAAATATAATTTTAATTCATAAAACATAATAGCATATCTCATCGAATCTAAACAAGAAAAAGGAAGTTCTAATCTAAACTATAGTATCACAACTAAACAATAAATTTATATTATTTGAACGAAATAGTTAATATAATGATATAACCAATCCAACAAAATAATATCTTCAAAGAATTTCCACAATTTTCGTCATTTAGAAAATGTCGGAGGCAAGTTTGCAAAAATCAGACTGTATGACCTGCAATAGTAAAATAAATGTGTCAAAAAATTAAATGTAATGGATAAAAATAGCAAGATTTAGGACTAATAACATATGGGAATGATAGGAAGATGACAAAAAATATCAACAATCCAAAGACATTTGGATCTCTTATGGAGATATAATGTCATGTTCTTTCATGTCTTTATGAAAGCATGATAGGCAAAAATATGGCATCCAACAACATTAGTAAGCTTGGAGACATGTTTACAAATCCACTACAAATACAATAAGAATTCCTTAAGTTCTTCAAAGGGTTTTGAGAACAAATGTAACTAAAATTTAGAAATTTTCTGCATCTTACTTGATTCTTTCTATCAATTTAAATTAAAACATCAGAAAGCTAACATGCTAATGATTTTGAAATAAAATTCAAGGGATGGCAAAGAGACAACAAGAGTTCTGTCAATTGAAAAATACAGAATCATAACAAGACATAGCCCTGCGTTACACCTGATTATCAAAGACCAATTGAAAAATACAGAACCATAACAAGAGATGGCCCCTGCTTTGTGTGGGTTCCTCGCATTTAGATTTTATAGAAGGGTGCAGCATTCGGGAAAATTTGAATATAGCAGCACTTCCTATCACAACTAATTATTTCTATTAATTCATATTAAACATCACAATGCAACCATGCTAATGGTTCTGGAATATAAATCAAGGGCTAGCAAGGCATCAACAAGAGTTCTCTCAAATAAAAAACAAAGAACCATAACCAGAGATTGCCCCTGCTTTACACATAATCATCAGAGACCAACTGAAAAATACAAAACCATAATAAGAGATGACTCCTGCCTTACACATGATTCACAAATTCGAATTGACAAATACAGAACCATAACAAGAGATTTCCCCTGCCTTACACCTTATTATCAAAGAGAATTAGAATAGAAGATAAGTAGGAACGAAGTGTTGCTAGACTTCAGGTATTGATGGCTTCCCAACAGTGATTTTGAAATCTTTTGGGGGAACAATTAGGAAGGTGATGGAAGTTGTGTGTAACGCCCCTCAAATGAAGTAGGATAAAGTAGAACCTCACATGGGTTTTATGCATTAATAACTTGTTAAAATAATGAAGAATAGCCTTTTTAGTCAGTTTTAGAGTGTTTCGAAATCAAAAGTCAATGGACGACCAAGACGTTCAGAAACTTGTCTTTTACGTGTTAGTGTGTTCTAGTATGTTGTACATGTTTTTATGTGTTGTTTGGATTCTAAAATCAGTGGAGGTTACCCTAGTGTCTTAATAAATGTTTTTAAGGTCAAAACGTTAGGGTACGACTCCCCGGGACCACCCTAAGGGTCCCCGAGGAGGACCCCAACCCTTTGCCAAACAAGCTGCCAAGGCAGCTTGAAGTTGCTCATGGAGGGAGCATGTACGCGTCGCAGACTAGCTCCACCAAGGGCCAAAAGTTTGGTCCGCATCGCGGATTCTACTGTCTCAAAATTTAATTTTTAGAAACTTGCAGGAACACCACCGCGTCGCAGACTTGTTTCTCGACGAAATATGCGAAAATAAAACTCAAGTTTGACTTGTTTAAAAAGGTCCAACTAAGTGAGGGGTAGTTTGGATACTTTGTGGAATTATTATAAATGGTTATTCTACCTATTTTACGGTTAAAACCCCAAGACCTAGACTTAGACCTCATTCTCCAAGCTAGGGGATGGGTTCCTACTGATTTCTCCTCCAATTCTCAAGGAAATTAATCACAAAGGTATGGGGATTTTATCTTTGATTCTCCTTTCAATCAAAGAGCCAAATCAAAGTGATTTCAATGTTTTTCAAAAACACTAAAACCCCCCCAATTTCAATTCTAAGCTTGGGTTCTTGCATGAAAGTATTTCAAATGATGTTTTATGTTAATATAGATAGTTTTAAGGTTAGAAACTCCATGAACCCTTGCATATCTTGAAACCCTAATTTTGGGTCTAAGGTGGGTCTATTGATTATGAGCTAATAATGTGATATTAATGTGTAGATTGTTATGGGCTATTGATCAATGTATTTTTCTATATTAAATTATGAAAAATCGATGGTAAATTGTGTTATATTGGATGTTGGCCTTGAATGGGAAATTGTGACCTAATGTTTATGATGATAATGAAGTTGTGAATAGATTATTTGATTCTAGTATTATATATATAGATGTTGTAGATGTTAGAATTTTGAGGTTTGATCCCTTGGAAAGTGGGGAGGTTTTTACTTTATAAGCATGTTGTGATCATGGCCTTGTAGGCAAAGTTGGATGATTGTTGTTTTCAGTAATGTTGATTATGTGAAGGTAATGTGATATGATGTGAAATTGTGTATGGTCTAAGAGCATGAAATGTGACCTTGTATAGAGATTTTATGTGTTATACTTGGTTGTTTTATTCTTTGAATGACTTATAATGAAGGTGAGGCTAAGGTAGACTATGTTTATCTCTTCTCACACCTAGTGAAGAATGAATGAAAGAATGTGAGAATGAATGAAAATAATGGGAGTTAATGCTAATGAATGAAAGTTGGGTCTATTGTAAGGATAGTCTCATAAAGTACTCCTTTAAATGAATGGTGTTCCTAGAGCTAGGATGGGTACTCCTTCGTGAGTTGAGATGAGGGTACTTAGTAGCAATCCTTATCCCTAAGTGAATGAATGTTGGGCTAGGATGGGTACTCCTTCGTGAGTTGAGATGAGGGTACTTAGTAGCAATCCTTATCCCTAAGTGAATGAATGTTGGGCTAGGATGGGTACTCCTTCGTGAGTTGAGATGAGGGTACTTAGTAGCAATCCTTATCCCTAAATGAATGAATGAAAAGAATGTCCAAACTACGTGGGGGAGTAATGTCTAGCACCGACAGGATATGAAGATGGGTGGATACTCCTTCGTTAGTAGAGATGTGAGTATTTATTAGCAACCCTTAAGATGGGTGCCTCTTTGTTAATTGAGATATGGGTACTTAGAAGAAATCCATTCTATCCCTTAACTATGTGCCCACATAGGACTAGCTAGTGGTCTCTACCACGTAAAGGCTAAAAGAATTACCCTACCTTAGGCAACTAAGGATCACTCATCCGGTAAGGGTATTACCGGGATTCCATGTCAAGCTCCATGGTCTATGTCGGTTAAGGCTATTCCCCCACATTAATGAATGAATGAATTAGGGTCTCTTAAGGGTGTACTACTTAGGATAGGTGGTGGAATGGGACATCATCTAGACATTGCACAAGTAGACATTTAAGGGAGATCTTGGTGTGTCTTAGTAATGATAATGAATGAATGAGTCTTATTGGGCTAATTAATGAAAGCGTTGGTCTTTGAGCATGCTAATGTGAAAGTGAGTCATAATGAATTGAATGTAAGGCTTATGTTGAATTGAATGGATGTGATGATCTTATGTCATTAGTGAATGAAGTTGTCTAAATGCATTAAGTTGAATCAACGATTTAGGTTGAGATGTGAAGGGAGCTTGTCTTGTGTAGCCTTAAGGATCACTTGGGTGTTGTATGGAGAGGTAGTATGGGGCTTCCTCACCATGTCTTACTTAGGTGAGTCTTGGGATGACATTTGACGAGTGTTTTAGTTTTATGATGTGACTTGTTGGCTTATGTGCTTATATGTCTTATGTCATTAATTGGTGAAGGTTGAGGTATGCATGGTAAGTGCACTTTGAGTGACCTTAAGGTGGTGCCTTAGTGTGGGTGATGGTACAGGACATTGCCCATACATTGCACAAAGGTATTGCTTAAGGGTTACTTAAGGTGGAGGGACAAGGCAAGAAGGTAAAGGTAAATGGGTTATGTATGCTTATGATGTATTGTGAAGTATATGACTTTGTATTGTTGGTAGTGACTTGTAAGGTGCCTATTATGTTGAGGTTCATGAGAATTTTATCAAAATGGCATGAAAGCATAACTTCCAAACAAATATCCTTTTTAGCATGTTTTGCATATCCTCATACTTAGTACGTGTGTTGTACTAACCCCTTTCTTCTATTTTACTACAAGTGTAGGGATTGTGCTTTGGAGTTGTTTGGATTGCTTCACTCTTCCAAGTCCTTGGTATGTCCTCAAGATTCGAGGACTATGTTTAGAAGTTTCTTAGTCATTGTAATAGAAAGTTAAGTTTCATTTCATTTGTAAAGGGCCGTGTCCCTTAGCAAGTTTTAAGTTCTTGTCTAAGATTGGCTAAAGAGACTTAGTAGTTCCGCTTGCGTATTGATGTTTTCAAATGTTGATG